>NC_057356.1:54187266-54404766 GCF_016509475.1 Prionailurus bengalensis
CATGTTCAGGCAGAGAACTTATTGCTTGACACGGATCAACAGAGCACTTAAGAAACCAGTGCAGTGGGAAATCAATATGAGTCAGGGCCAGCTCTTCCTCTGTGCTCTTTTGCCAATGCCGAAAGAGACAGAGCCTATCCTAGACCCAACTTATTTGGGATGATATATATCTCTCATTTCATTTTGTGTTCATCATCTTTTCTTTTTCTCAGAATGCACTTATGCTGGCTAACATATGTAAATAAAATTAACAAGGGACAGGCACAGCTTCGAAATCTATAACACAGCTTCGGAAAGAGCGAATCAGATCATTTAAGCTTCTTACTAAAGGATTTTAGGTGTTTGGGCTATTTTATGAGTTATTTATTTTTTACTGTGCGTATTCATTGTTTTTAAACTTATATTTCTAATGTTAGAGGCCTTGGTATGGAAACCCCTGATTTCTGGGACAATGTAGAAATTGGATGTGCTATGGATTTGTGTGGTCTATTAATTAGGTCATTGACGTAGGGAGTCATCTTGGGGATGCCCTTTTGCCCGTCAACCCTCAGTTATCTCTTTGGAAAATGCTTTTAACCACATAGCTCTGCAGAGATACCATATAGTTTCTCAGAATCTACTGGGGCAGAATATATGTTGAGTTCACTGACCAACTAACATCAAATACATTTTGAACACCTTTTTTTTTTTTTAAGCTAAACATCATTGTTTGGATTATGATGCTGGTTCCAGAATAGCAAATACAAAACTATGCTGCTCATATATGATGTATATTGTGTATATTGTGAACAGCCTGGTGCCACTCCAGTTCAGCATCATGTCAGCTGGGCAGTGTAAACTCACAGCATGGGTTATTATCTGCATGTGTCTATTCACATGGGACCTGAGGATAGGAATAGGGCCATCGACTATAACCAATGACTTTATGACTGCCACTCTTTCAATATTTAAATTTTTGGTCAGTTCAAGCCCCAAACCTTATAAAAATGAAAAACTGCATTATCATCTGTTCAACCAGAAGTCCTGCTTGGTAATGAAGCACAATCTCTGAAAATATAACAACACTTGTGTTTTGTTCTTGCCATTTATTTGCTCCCATTCAGGCAAGCAGAAATTAAGTGAAGGAAATAATACATGATTTATTCTTAAGCCTCTTTCTCATTTGATTACCCCTATTGTTATGCTTTATGCAAACAAATGAAACTATTGCACTAAACTAACTATTGGAACCTTCAAAATAAGAGAGTAGGTCTTTGCAGTCCTAATATAAAGGCTGTTGAAGGCATCCTCATTTTTTACTCTTGTTTTTAAACCTTGTATGCTGTATTTCTTGGCTGCGTATTTTAGTATTCTCGTTCCTGAATTATTGTCTTTTCTAAATTATTACCGTGAATCGAGGCTATAAATACACACAAATAACTCTTTGAAATTATTCTGAATGTGAAACATTCCAAATTTATTAGAAAAAATCTATATTAAATCAATGTTTGAGTTTTGTAAAAGACCTCATTTGACTTCGGATTAAACGTGAAGGAAAGCAAAATAAATAGGGCAGGAAGCATGAGCAAACATCTGTTTAAAATGGCGCTGGTACTGCACGTATTTGATTACCTTTTAAATAACAAGGGATACATGCATGACCCTTTCCAGATTTCTCGAGAAGTGGACACCAGCCTCACCCTCACAAGCAGGAATTGGAGGAGAAGTTTGTACTCATGTTCATATACAGCCCAGTGCGAGTTTTTAGCGTGTCAGTCAGTGAGTTAGAGGGAAAGGGTAAAGAGAAGCTAATCAGGATGAAATGAGATTAAAGGCTGTCTAATTTTACAGCAACTGTGATCCATCAGCCACTGTGAAAGTGACAGTGGAAATGAATGATGGAGACAGACAGGTGGGGCTGTACATTTCACTGATTTATCCTCAAATGCACTGGGCCTTATTTTATTGAGTGAACATGACCGCATTTATCATGACTGTCATCTAAACCCACTTCCCTCCATTTAAAAAGGTCACTTTACTCGGAGGGAGTAGGAGAGAGGCACTTTCAAATCAAATTTAAAATCTCATAACACGTGTTTATAAGGCCCTTTGTGAGAATTCTAAACTTTATTAAACAAACTTGAAATGCCAGAAGGAAAAGGAAGGAAAAAAAGTCAGAAAACTGAAAAAGAAGAAACCTTTGGTCACCTGAAGGGACACATTCATTTAGTCTCTAAATTGGAAGCAATTTGTATCATTTTCCCCTTTCCCGCTCCAAACACGTGATAGTCTATTCTAGTCTGGGGAGTTAAATAAAACATTTACATTTAGTATTTTTAATTAAGAAAGTAGGAAGCAGGTAGTACTATAAAATTAACTTGGAGAGGATATTAAGTCACAGTATTTACTCTGCAGAATGATTAACCATCACCCACACAGTAGATGTTAGCAATTGTTACAAGCTGTCACAATTTACTTATGTACCTGTTAATTGTTTTCCCATAATTTTAAGGCCATAAAAAAAAATCTCAGTTACACAGATTCTTTTACCCTTCCCTGTACCAGTGCAATAAAATGTCCTGGAGTGTTATGTACAGAGTTGGTCTTCGTGGATATGAAAATGGAGAGTCAAACCCTCAGAGTATTTCGTGTTTCCTTTCATAATACTAACCACCATTTACCAAACATTTACCATGTGCCAAGCATGGTTCAGGTGCTATAGATATAGATAAAGAAATGAAATATGTTATGATATTCATGTATAGTTACCTATATTGTATCTCCAAAATATAACACTTGTGTTTTGTTTTTGCCATTCCCTTGTGTCCACTCAGGCAAGCAGAAATTAGGTAAATGAAATAATATCTGATATTATAATGCATGATAAAATATAATGCCTGATAAAATGTACCAATATTTTATTTACTGATATCTTTGATTTAATAAAACTAACTCCAAGGGAGGCATTACTCATTCACTTTATGAAAAATACTGAGGCCTTGAGAGGTTAAGTCACTTGTTGAAGGTCATACTCAGCTAATGAACAGCACGGAGAGAATCCAAACACAGGGATAACTGGATCCCAACCCACGTTCTTGTCCATTTCACTCTACTGATTTTCAATAGGTATGTTCATCCAACCAGCAAGTAATTACTGAGTACCTGTGTGTTCAATGATGGTGTTCCTGAAATTTCTGCATAATTTTTTGCATTGAATCATGTCTTAAAAGTTTATTATTTTCATATTGGAAGGAACCCTTAATGAGACCAAGTGGATACTCCTACAAAATTTTCTTTTTATAAATCCAGATATTCAAATAGTTGGTTTTCTTAAAATAAGATATCGTTGTTTGATAAAGCCAGGAAAACACTGAACAAGTTAGCCAGTTAAGGATTGGTAGAGTCTACTGGCAGAGAGCTTTTATTTTTTAAAAAAAACAATGAGGTCATAGTTTAACCCTGTAAGCAGATTCAAAGTATCTTGGGCACACAGGCCCTTTTCCTGACATGCAAAACACGTAGGGGGCTTGTATTTATGAAGGTCTTATTCTGTTAAGAGATCCACACTACTCTGTTTTCTCACATATATGTCAAAGCAATATATATGTCTTCCAGCAGAAAGTATAGGTATCATTCTCAACCACAGATGTTCATGAACATCCAAAGAAGAGATTGCATATGGCTAAGCCAAGTTTAAAGGATTGCTAAATAAATAGTCACTGAATGCTTATCATTTTGCTGTAACATTTATGGGGGCCCCTTGGTTTTCTGTTGGCCTCAAATATATAGACTTGCAAAACTGTCAACTATGACATACTTCTTAGGTAAAAAAAAAATTAATGGCCATGGTAAAAATACAATCTTATAAAAAGTAAAGATATGCAGGACCAGTAAGTTTTCCTCCTATGCCTGTGCTTCCGGTTTTCAGTTCCTACCAGAGAGACTATCACCATTACTATGTTCTTGGATTTTCCTTTCAGAGAGTTTATACAGATAGGAGTCATTTCCTTTAATACAAATGGCTGCAGCATACAATGGACATACTGTTTAGTACCCTTCTTTTTGCACTCAAGAATGCATTCACTTACTCCCTCTCCGCCAATCAAATATTTGTCCAGCTGCAACTTTATGCCAGGCAATGTCCTACCTGCTGGGGTGGTCGTAGCAGAAAACAGCATCAAGGAACATGCTAGTCAGGGGAAGCACGTAGTGAACAAGTACACAAATAAACAGACACTTTTGTTTCAAATGATAGGTGCAATGAAGACAAGTAACGCAGGGTCAGAAGAGAGAGAGTGACAGGGTGGGGGGATGGTGATAGTGGTTAAGGAAGGCCTTTGTGAGGAGACTTTTGACTCATCTCAAACTGCCTGAGGAGAGCTAGGAAACCATGCAGGGTAAAGGTGCAGGAATAATAAACACAAAGGCCTTGAAGCATGAGCGTGGAATGATTCCAGAACACAAGAAGACCAGATCAGAGAGGCATTCAGTAGCTATTTATTTAGCAATCCTATAAACTTGGTTTAGCTGTATGCTATCTCTTCTTTGGATGTTCATGAAAATCTGTGGTTGAGAATGATACCTACTTTCTACTGGAAGAGATAGATGTTGCTTTGACATATATGTGGGAAAACAGAGTAGTGTGGATCTCTTAACAGATAGACCAAGATGAGGTCTAGGTGGGAGACCAAGGGCAGGCCAGGTGCAAGGATGCAGGCCCCCTCTGAAGAGAATACTTGGGTTGTCCACCACTGCATTCTTTTTTTTTTTTTTTAATGGCCGCACAGTGTTCCGTTTGATGGGGATCCTATAATGTATTCCATTCTTAATTCATTCACCAAGCATTTATTCAACACTCATTATGTGCAGACACTTTTCTGGTTGCTGATAATGCAGCAGGGAACTAAGCTCGCATAGAGCTTACATTACAGGGGAAAGAAGTATGTAAACAAATACATAATGAACAGGAACACGGCCAAATGAAAATAGATGACATCAGGAGAAAGAAAATGGGATGATGTGTTACAGAAGGAGTGCCTGGTTATTGTTCCACCCGGGGTGGCTGGGGAATGGCATTTAAGATAGAGTACGAAAGGTGACAGGGAGGCGCCACTATAAAACAAGGGCCAGGAGTCCATACAGAGACCCCGAAGCACAAATGAGCTGGATGTGCCTGAGAGGCCCACGGAAGCCTCTGTGTCTGGAACTCTGAGGTTATGGGATGGAGTCAGAAGGCAGGCAGAGGCTGGGTAGATAGGTCTTCATAGGCCAAGGTAAGTGGTGTGGATTTCATTTTAGCATGATGGAAAGGCATTGGGGGGTGGGGGCGGTTTAAGCAGCTGAATGGCATAATCTGGTGTATGTTTATAAACATTACTCTGGCTCCTGTAGATATGGGAGTGAAAGAGGGGAAAGAAGGAGACTGGGTAGGGCACCCTGTCTGTCATCGGGGTGAGAGATGACAGACACCTGATTGGAAAGCAGTGCTAGGGATAGAGAGAAGGGACATGTATTGAAGGGTTTTGCTCCAATGGTGCCCTGCTATGTCCTTGTAGGTACACAGCATGCATACACAGGAGTTCATCTGTAGGACTGATTTTCTTCCATGGAAATTTCTGGGCCAAATTATGGCTGCATTTTAGATTTTGTTGGATATTGTTACACTGTACCCCTTTTTACATTTGTATCTTTGCCAATATGGTAGGTGAACAATTGATACCAAGTTAAAATGTAAATGTGTACATATTTCATTATGCTAGAGGTTGAACATCTTTTCATAAATTTAAAATCTGTTTTTCATATATTATTTTTTCTGTTGAGTTTTCCATTTCATGATATCAGAATTTATGTTACTTATAATTATGTGATTTGTGTTTTTGATGTGTTCTTTTCTATGGAGCTATCTAGACTGGCAAAATAAATGATATTCTGGAAGGATGATGTTGCTAGAATATATATTTGTAAAATATTTATTCCTTGAAGCAAACTCAAATAGCAATTACATGCTGTTGAAAACAAATACAACATAAAAGAAAGATGCCCCACTTTAATAATATTGAATGAGTATTCCTTCCTTGCCATAGGATCATATAGGAATTTTTAAAAACAATTTCTTCAACTTTATCATAAATGTAATTGGGAAACATAAATAATTTAAAATCTTATTAGTTTAATCCTACCCTCTGTGAAGACTTAGCAACTTGGCCAATGACTCCCTGGTGACAGAGACAGATACATAATAAAACATCTTGGATGAAGCAGGTGTTTGATAGATACTATTGAATAAATAATCCACAGAAAAGGCTCTATTACTTTTTTTTATGTCATATTCGGACTGTTCTATTTCTGTAAACTACCAACAGTAGTTTGTGAATTTGGGGAACACTTGATCACTGTGGACAACTAATCTGGAAAATTAAGCCCCATAAGAAGTCTACATGGTCTGAGTTCAGTGGTGAGTTGGTCGATGCTCTGAATTAACCCAAAGGTTACCAACACTTTCTCCCTCATCCCCAACTTGTTCTGCACACCCTGAGCCAGGATCCCATAGTCCCATAGGAAACAAAATTATTGGAGTGAGTTATTTATATTTATATATACTTTTTTTTTCTGAAGAAAGTACATGTGTATTAGGTTTTGGAAGTTGTGCAGAAACCAAGAGAGGCTGTTTTCTGTCTTACAGTTCAAAATTATAGCTCAGGTAAGAGTTTTCCTGACAGTGAGCATTGCTTTGTTACTTCCCATACCTTGCAACGATAGTGCTAAACGCATGCCTTTATTGTACACTCGACAAGTCATGACACAGTATATTAAAATTGCCTGTCTTTTCTTTGTTACCACTAAAGGATCTGTGAGCAACTTGAGGCCAGACTGTGTCATCGTTATAGCTTTATGCCCAATACATAGTACCCAGGCATTGCTATAGCTTTTATACCTAATACATTAATTAGAAACGCTGGTTAATCAATAAATGTTAGCAGCATGAATGAATGGATGCTAACTAAAGGAGATGGTGAAATTTACTTCTTTGGTGGATGTGAAAAATGTGAGTCCCAGAAGATGTGGAGGAGAGAGGGGTTGAAGGAAGAAAGGGAAGAGAGAGAGGAAGAGGTGCCTTAGATGACTTTTAGAAGAGATGTCACCCTATAAGCAATACTTATGTTTTACACAAAGAAGGTTTGTAAGTTCCTCAAAAACTGTGACATATTTCTTTAGGAGCTATCATAGATTTAATTGTGCCAAGGTCAAAGGTTTTCAATAAATCCTTGTTGATTTACGGTTTTAGTTCTGAGCTCTGGGGACACACTAACAACCAGCTTAAAATAAGACTTCTATTATCTATTTAAGCAAAACTGACTTTCAAAGCCTTATTTTTATTTTAATTAGAATATTTTCACTAATTTGTTCCTAAATTATGACTGTGTTTTACCATATCAACTATTCAATTTTGGATACTTCCTGGCATGTTAGTTAGAAATTAAATGTAGTTTGATTTTCTCCTTTTGGAAAATAAAAATATCTTTGGGAATAAAAGTTGCAATCTCTTCCAATAGTTTTGTGGGTTTTTTTTTTTCTGTTTTATAAAGTGTCGTGTTTTCAGGGACAGGTTGATGAAACATGTGTGTGCCTTGATGTTTACCCCTTCCTATGAGCCAATGCAATGGTTTCCTGATCTTATCTTTGGGGGGGGGGTAGTGAGAAATTGCATTTTTCATTCTACACCTAAAAAGTCTCACTAAAAAATTAGTAAACTCTTTAAATGAATTAAAGTAGCAGAGCACCACATATTATTTCAAGCTGTGAATATAAGACCTTTGATAAAAATCAAGGGAGCCACAACTAATTACTTTGGACAGTATGACAATAGGGTAGCAAATATGATTGTCAAATAATTTGAAGTCTTTTAGATGATGGCCCCCTTGTCCCAAATTACTGAGGGCAGGAGGAAGGGAATGGGTGTGGTCTGTATGATGAGGATTTACAAAGAAGAGTGTTTTTGGTGTAGATCACATAAACTCAATATTGTAAAGTGAGCACTAGTGGTTCGCATTAAAACCCATGAGATATCAAGATCACTTGTCTATCAACTATTTTTTCGTTGATTTGATTCAAAAACATGTATTAAAGAACTAGCAGTTACTGTGCTAAACTCTGGGACGCCATTCCTGTATTCCAGATCTCACAGTGTAAGAGAACATACAAACAGGGAAACAGGACACACGGTGCTCTTGGAGAAGAGCAATAGAAGTTCCAGGGAGGAAATGACTAAAACTTCAGGGAGAAAGAGAGGCTTAAGCTAAATCATAAGGCTAAAAATGCATTTTCCAAGTTGTCACAGCAGCCAAAGTCATTGTCAGAAAAAGGAACATCGATTCAAGAAATATTTATTGAGCTCTTCCCATGTGCCAGAACTTGGACTAGACGCCGGTGACATTATTTTTATTTTTGTTAGAGTATTTTATAAAAACTGATTATTAAAATTAGATCAATTTCCAAATTGAGGAAACGTGTTTGGGGAATGTGGGAACCAATAAAAGGGATGGACCATTATCTGTGCTGTCTTTTTAGGCAGCTGTCCTGTGGCCCAACTCAGATTCCCTCTGCAGCACTCTCTCCTTAGACAATCGGCAGTAATGGTCTCTGCTCTAATTAAGTCTCTCCCAACATTTGCAGTCACCTGCTAGTTCCAGAAGCAGTTGGTAGGATTATCAGAACAGCCAACAATACTTTTGTTTCTTGCAGACCATCCTTCACTGCATTTGCTCTTGTGTTATTATGCTATTGCACTTATTTGACTTCAAAGGAAATTTCACTGCAAGGATTCAGAAGGATTTGCTATACATTCCTTCCATGGCCATTTCATGGTGTGTGTCTGTGTACATTCACACAAGGTTGTGTGTGTCAAATCTGGGAAATACTAGGGCAGTTGAGCCTAGCAGTGACAATTATACAAAGTCAATAGCTTATGACACACAAAAGAAATTAAAGTGCAGCCCATGGTCTTAGGAGATGAGCCCAAGTTGGGTGGAATTTGCCATGGAAAGGCACCTAGAACTGTCTTGAGAAAGTTCTGAAATCTTTATTTCTGGGGGAAAAATGGAGAATTGTAACAGTGTGGATCTAAAGAGAGAGACAGGTAGGGAAAAACTATGAATACTGAAGTTGCCTTTTCACCTTTTTTTGGCACCATTTTTTACTGGCAAAACTAGACAGTCATTGGATGCTAAGTGATATTTACTTATAAATATATTTATGAATGTGCATGAATATTTGGCACTTTTCCTGTCTTGGAATTTAGGCTGATACCCTAAGGCTGAAGCTAATCTAAAGATATATTCCAAGCCATCTATGCAGGACTAAACTTGTTCTGTCTAGTTACATGTGTATATACACACACACACATGCACACAGACACACACATGCACACTTGGACACCCCTATTTAGCCTGCATGTACAATGACGTGGAAGACTGTTAGCAAGTGGGGAGTTTTCCTTGAGAGAATGTTGTGGGAATTTGTGGGAACCTTGGACACTTTCCATCTGCAGGAGAACAGAATACTCCTCCCACCTCCACCCCAAACACAAATCAAAGACTGGTGGAAGATTCTTGGGCCAGATGTTTCTTTGTCTCTTGGGGTTTGGCAGGCACAAGGAGAAGTCTGAAGGCAAGAAGCTGGTAGGAGCCATCTGGGATGGGAATGTGGAGGGAGAGAGCTGGGTCAGAAGGGGCCTGCATTTGTGGATTTGGCGGGGCAACAGTACCTACTACCTGCCTGTGCACTGAGCTGGTGCTTGGGAAGCTTGCTTGGCTAAAATTGCCATGCAAGGATCCAAGAATATTAATTTCCAGGTCAAGGTGACCCTAATAGAAGCTGTGTGGTAGACAGCTCATGGTATAGTGGAAAGTCTTCAGAAAGAGGTTTATAACAGAACCCATAAAGACAGCTCATCAAAAACAAAGTCAGCTTAAAGCATTTGTCTCCTGAAAGCCAAGTTCTAAAAACACTAGGCAAATAACAGCTTTTCTCCCTGTGCCTTCCCCTCTGCCAGATCCATTCCTGGTAGAACCAGGTTACTCAGGATGGCCGAGTTTTCCTCCAGGGCTGGTCAGCCTTTCTCACCCTCATGTCAACGTTGGTACGGGAAAGGGCTAACCCAGCAGGCCTGAGACTGCTACCCATAGAAAAGCCTGGCCTTTCTTAGAAAAGTTGACCTTTGGCTGATATCAGGGAATTTAGATTTTAGGGTTGTTCCCACTACCTTAACTAAGAGTGGCTATTTGTGCCCAAATTGAAAAACAAAGTGGTTTATCCTCAACACCTGCCTTTTTTCTGGGAGTATGGAATTTTGGACGTCTAGCTGACCAGCACTGAGTCTCTAATGAGCTTCACTGGTAGACAACATTTCACCGTATTACTGTAATTGGATGCTGGAGGAAATAAGTGTGTCCAGGGGGACTTTACTGGGAGAGGACTCTTGGAAGCTTGCACCTGGTTTCCTCCAGACTTTGCCACGTGCACCTTTTTCCTTTGCTGGTTTTGCTTTATATGTTTTCACTGTAATAAATCACAGCTGTGGGTACAACTATATGCTGACCCTGTTAGTTCTTCTAGTGAATCACTGAATCCAAGGGTGGTCCTGGAAATATCTGATACAATAGGAGACATAGAATCTTAAAGTGTATTTAAAGAATAAGGTTTTGATTTAACATCCGGTATAACTGAGGAGGCTTTAAGAATGTCTTGGGGCGCCTGGGTGGCTCAGTCGGTTGAGTGTCCGACTTCGGCTCAGGTCATGAACTCACGGTTCGTGGGTTCGAGCCCCCTGTCGGGCTCTGTACTGCCAGCTCGGAGCCTGGAGCCTGCTTCGGATTCTGTGTCTCCCTCTCTCTCTGACCCTCCCCCGTTCATGTTGTCTCTCCCTTTCTCTCAAAAATAAATAAACATTCAAAAAAAAAAAAAAAAAGAATGTCCTGAGGTTGAAGTCCCAGGGAGGGGTGTGACATCCAAC
Organism: Prionailurus bengalensis; assembly: GCF_016509475.1. Lineage (NCBI taxonomy): Eukaryota > Metazoa > Chordata > Mammalia > Carnivora > Felidae > Prionailurus > Prionailurus bengalensis. Next base: position 54,198,257 of record NC_057356.1, read on the forward strand.
AGAGAGGTTTTGAAAAATCAGTGGTTGGGAAAAATCAAGTTGCTTTTAGCGAAGTTCTTTCAATAAACTGATTACGGATGCATATGTTTATGATAAGACTGCTTCTGGACTTCTGAGGAACCCTCTTGGCTGGAGAGGCATGGGTTCCATATTTCCTCTGGTTGGAATCAATGTGTAAATCTCTCCTGAGGATCTACTAGTGGCCAACTCTGTCCTGTCAGAGGTGCTGGAGGATTTGTCAAAGAAATCGACACTATGGCCCTTCTTAATTTCCTCAGAAAATTTATAGTCGAGTTGAAACACTGCATAGACATATTTGAGACCACTTGGAAGGAATAATGCAGTGGTGAAGGAGCTTTATGTCAAAGAAATATGAAGAGGGAAGAAGTCCCTGAGCCTTGGCTTAGGTGGTGATGTGCTTCTGCCTTCCATGTCTCTCTAGCCATCACTTCCTTCTACATCTTCACAGGGTGCCTTTCATATCTTAAAAAAAAATCCAGAAATGGGGCACCTGGGTGGCTCAGTTGGGTAAGCATCTGACTCTTGATTTTGGCTCAGATCATAATCTCATGGTTTGTGAGTTTGAGCCCCATGTCGGGCTCCTTGCTGACAGCCTGGAGCCTGCTTGGGATTCTCTCTCTCCCTCTCTCTCTCTCTTTCTCCATCCCTCCCCTACTTACACATGCGCGTGCATTTGTGCTCTCTCTCATGATAAATAAATAAGCTTAAAAAAAAGAAAAAAACCCAGAAAATGCAAACTTCTTTCATCCTGCTTGCCCTTCCAGCTCTCCTTAGAGCAACCCAACTCCCTGGACCACAAAGCTGGTGAATGAACACAGTGAATGATTGGTCCCATGTTGGTCCCACGACTCAGCCAGTCCCTTCAGAGGGGTTTTCGAACTGGAGCTGACAAGAGGAAACCTTTTCTTACTGACCACGGATCCTGGAGCTGCTTGTGGCAACAGAGAAGCAGTTCTGAACAAACGAGCTTGTGCAGTGAGGAGAAAAGAGACTTACGGAGAAAGAATCCTGATAAGATGTCAAAGTTTTGTTTCTGAGTCATGTGTAAGGTCATGTGCTGCCCTGCCCTCATGGTGATGTGGGCCCATGTGGTCTCTTTCCCCTGGGCTTTTCCAGCATCCTCCTGCCTCCCTGCTTTTGCTGTTGTTCCTTTTTGGCTTAGTCTTTCCAGAACACTCACAATGATCCTTGCATCTGAGTCAAGTCAGATGATGACACTCATTTCTATTAGGTCTTTTCCTTACATCTTGTCACCCTTAGAATAAACGTTCGAGTTTTCAGAATGGCCTACAAGGACCATATGGCTGCTGGCCACCTTCCTAACCTTCTTTTCTCTCACTCTCCCCTCCCAGGGGTGCTCCAGCCATACTGCTTCCCTGTGGTCTCCCCACCACCACAAACACATTCCTGTTTGAGGGTCTTTGCACTCTGTTCTCTCTGCCTCTATGTTCTTCCTTTGTGTATTCTCACGGCTCGCTCTGTCACTTTATTCAGGTGACTGCTAGAAAGAGATACCTTCCCTGACAATCCCATTACAAAAGGACTCCCTTGTTGTTCACCACTTCTTTACCCGGCTGTAATGATCCTGATAGCACTCGTTAATGACTACCATGATATAGGTTTTTTGTTTGTTTCTAAACCATTTCTATACCAACAAGTAGGCCATATACTAATATACTAACTGCATGCTGCATGACTGTCATACTCATCACCAAATCCCCAGTGCCTAGAACAATGTCTGGCACATTGTAGGCATCCGGTAAATATTTGTTAATGATGAAATAGTTTAAGTTATGCTGAACTGTATTTCTGTGACTCACAACCAATACTTCTAAATTTCAGATGGAGAACCTAAAGCAATATGGTTAAGGTGAAATAGTAATTCAATAAGCATGTGGCTTTAGCTACTGGGTTCAGTAGTGGAGACTTATGTGCAATTTACGTTTTAAAAGGGAAGATGGTACATTGTCACACAGATCTAGGTTTTATATCATTTAACCGTGTGAGCTTAGGTGGCTTGATTTCTCCATCAATAAGATGTAGATTATAATATCTACCTCAAAGGGCTATTGTGAGGACTCAATTCAGTTGGATAACTTACGTAAAGCACCAGGCTCATTATCAACAAGCTATAAAAGTTAGTTCTTTTATTGTCCCCTTTCCCCTACCAAGTATTTGTACATTGTTTAATTTTACAAAAGACAAAGCATTTCCAGACAAGCAAAATTCCATTACTTGTGATATTAGCTACCTAATAAAAGTATGGAATTGTTAAAGCATAGATTTGATATAGAATTGACTTAAAATGTAGTTTTGACATATGGGAGTCAGAATGTGTGGTTCTCAGAAAATCACATCTGGATATGTGGATAGGATGAAGTGGTCCAGGTCTCCACATTTTCAAGAGTCATATCAGTATGCTTACAGTGGTTTAAACTAACTTCCTAAAAACACACAGTGCATGAGGGTAAGAGATTTCAGTTAGTTTTTACTTAACATGTATCACACACCTACTGTGTGCTGTGTGTGAAACAGAGAAGAACATGAGCACAGACCCTGATCACACCCATCAGAGGAAAAATTTACACACATATGTACATTTCGTGCAAAGCAGACTATAGTTAATGATATGACAGAGGTCCAAAATTCAGGGAAAGACAAGACAAATGAAGAGTAATTATTTTAGTTGTCCTGGAAAATCCACGCAGGTGGATGTGTGTTGGGTCTGTGCAGGAAGAGTGGGAAATGAACCGGTGCAGAGGGGCTCGAGGAATTCCAGTCAATGCCATCCGTGTGCAGAGAGACATGGTGGCTGGGGAACCGTTAGGCAGTTTTTTGTGGCTAGAGTGTAAAGTTTGAGCAGCAATGGGATGTCAAGTTGAAAACTTAGCAAAAGACAAGGTCATAGAGTTCCCCGAATACCAAAGAGTCTACCACTCTTACCAGGGAAGCACAGAAGGTTTAGGGAGGGGAGTAAAGCCTGAAGTGTGTGAACAGGTAATAGATCCTCTCTTTCAATCTTGCTAACATCCTTGCCCCACTTGGGTATATATCTGCTAAAATAAAAACAGTCATCATCTTAAAGGTCATAAATCCAACGAAAGAGAGAAGGTTCTATAGGCGAAAAAACATGAAGAGTAGGAACACTTTCAAGTGTCTACCCAGAAAAAGTAAAACATAATCACATGTAAAGGCTAAGAGGCAAAGCGAGACATCAAAAGAAAAAAAAAAGAAAGACCACTAACGATATAAGCATTATTTGTGGAGAAAGATGAGGCAAGAAAATTTTTATACAATAAAGGAGAAGAAGAGAGGAAATAGTTCTAATAACTAAGAAACTAGGCATAACGGTAAGCAAGGTTGTCATTCAAACACTACTTCCAAATTGGATTTGCATTATCTTTCCCCTCATGTTGATACAATAGGGAGTAATATTACATCTACCCTACAGAATGATGACTGCTCTGTGCATTGTGACCCAACAAAGTTTGAATCACTATTTAGCTCTGACTCTTCACTAAAATAGCTAATGAATTGTCCTCTTTCCTCAGAAGGAATATCTCAGCATCAAAGATTAATAGAAAGGCCTAAATCCATTAAGCCCACCTCCTTCTCACTGTCCTTCGGAGCCCGTACCCCTCATGTCTGCACCTCCCCCCTGACTCAGCTTAGACTTCATTGCTCACCTCCATAGTCATTTTCTGGCTTACGTACTCAACTCTCTTGTTCATACTCGCGGTGCCAAACCAGATCTTGGTTATATCCAGCCCTATGTCAACACTCACACAATTGAATGTGACTGGAGATATTTATACCACCACGTGAACAGTCCTCATTTTATTAATTTATTTTTTTCTTTGCTTAATTCACCCTTTGTCTTAGAAACTTAAAAAAGATATACAGGAAGGGTATGTAAAAGGAGAGGCCTCCTGTCCCCTTCTCCCAACCCTCCCTCTCCAGAGGTGGTATCCAGACCAGCCCTCCCACCATCCATTTTCGAACTTATACATAAGTAAGAGGCCAAGTTTGGGTTTGTTTCTTTTAGTAACCAAAACCATGCTACAGGTATTGTTCTTCAATGTGCTTGTTGAAGATGTTCCCAACCCAGCATACTCCTTTTTTTTTGGTTTTTTTTTTTACTTTTTTTAATGTTTATTTATTTAGAGAGAGAGAGAGAGTGTATGAGCAGGGATGAAGCAGAGAGGGAAAGGAACAGAGAGAGTTAGCGAGAGAGAGAATCCCAAGCAGGCTCCTTGCCGTCAGCACAGAGCCCGACTTGGGGCTTGATCTCATGAACCGTGAGATCATGACCTGAGCCGAAATCAGGAGTCAGATGCCTAACCCACTGGGCCACCCAGGCACCCTTCCCAACCCAACACACTCCTTTCATCCATTACATGTTCCCCCAAATTTGTGTCACCATTGGGGTTGCTTCATTCTGTGGTTTAAATTATGCCCACTTTTTTGCACACATTTAAGTACAGGGGCTGGAACCTGAGGGAGAGTCTCAGTTTGAGCCTCTGTTGATCTGAGGTGAAGGCATGTTGACTTGACGTTAAGTAGGTGGCAGGCAGTGCACGCTGACTTGGGCAGGAGGGTGGCTGGACTGTAGATTTGGGACCGATAGGCTGATGGCACCATATGTGACAGGGAAGTGGCTGGTTTTGCTCTGGGTTTAGAACCGGCCTTATTTTATATATATGTAGATATATACACACATATCTATATCTATAAGTTTTTATTTAAAACATTTATATATATATAAATAAAACTTGTTTATATATATATAAAAGTTTTATTTAAGTTTTTATTTATTTCATGAGAGACAGAGGGAGTGAGTGGGGGAGGGGCAGAGTTCGAAGGAGATTGTGAATCCCAGGCAGACCACACAGTCAGCATGGAGCCTTACAGGGGTGGGGGGTTCACATTCACAAATCCAAGAGTTGGATGCTTAACTGACTGAGACACCCAGGTGCCCCACAACAGACCTCATTTTAAATTCATGATACTGTTGCCTGAAATTCCTACCATGTTTCTCTAGACTATTCATGATCTCATTCTTTTAGGTCAAGGGTTAACAAACTATGGCCCTTGTGCCAAATCTGGCCTACAGCCTCTTATTGTAAATAAAGTTTATTGAAACACAGTCACACCCATCAGTTTATATATTGTCTATGGTGGCTTTCATGTTGCAATGGCAGAGGTGAAGAGTTGTGACAGCTACCTAACGGCCTGCAGATGATAAAATATTTACTCTCTTGCCCTTTACAGAAAAAGTTTTCTGACCTCTGTCCTAAATGATGATTGCACATCTTGTTCTCTCTCCAACTCTTTAACATCTGCTCCTTGACTTGCTTTTAGCTGATAACCTTGTTTTCTATTTCGCTAAGAAAATAGAAACATTTAGAAAAGAACTCCCACAGGCTCCCAGCATCATACCTACCAAATTACCTATACACTGCCTTTGCTTTTGTTTCCTTTTGTTATTTAGGATGGATGGGCTGTCGCTGCTCCTTTCTAAAGTCAAGCCCTCTATTCGTGTAGTGAGTTCCATTCTCTCTCAACTACTCAAGGATATTTTCCCAGCAACATTACCATGTCTCATATCATCGGTCTTTTCCTGTTTATCAGATCTCTCCTAGCAGCAGAGAAACATGCTGGTAAATTGCCACCTTTAAAAATTTTCCTTGGATCAGTATCCTCTTCTTCCTACCCATTCCATTTCTCTGTTTCTCTTTACATAAACAGTCCCTGAAAGAGTTGTCTTTACTCAAAGTTTCCAGTTTCCCCCTTCCATTTCTACTTAAACACTTTCCAGTTAGGCTTTTAGCTTCATCATTCCCCTGAAACAGCTGTTGTTGCGTTAACATCCAGTGCTCATCTCACAGGATCGATCTGCAGCATCTGACACAGTAGATCACTGCCTCTTCCCCACGTATCCTTCTGGGAGACTATTCTCTCTGGATCCTTCTTCTACCCTCTCTGCCATTCTTTGGTCCTACTCCTTACTGCTTGCTTCTCATCTTCTCAGTGTGCAAACATTGGCATGCCCCAAAAGTATGCCCTTTAAATCTCCTCTCACCTCTACCCATACTCACTACCTCGGTGGTCTTCCAGCCACATGACTTTATAGCTCCACGTGGGTATCAGATGGGCTCTCCAATGTCACACGCTCCCAAACAAATCCCCGGTTTTCCCCTCCAAACACTCTGCTTTCCAACTAAGTCAATGTCAACTCTGTCCCTCTACTTGCTCAGGTCAAAAAACTAAGCGGGCATTTTTGACTTCTTTCTCTCATATTATGCTTGATAAAATACAGTATTTATTCCCCTTGGGATTAAAAATATCCTTTTAGACTTTTTCTTTGCCTACTCACAAATAGATAAAGGTGGATCATGACATACATGCTTTTCTAATCTGCTCTTTTTCACCGTGAATATATGGTAAACTATTTTCATTTCAAAAAATATAGATCTTCATTAATAGTTTTTTAATAAGCTATTGGTAACTGGTAAACTAATGGTAAGCTATTGGGGGGGGGGGAACAAATAAACTAAAATTTATTCAACAAACCCTAACTGTCAAGCAGAAGTTTGAGCCCAGTTAATTGCTGTGATAAACAACACTGAAGTGACTATCTTTGAACATGAATAATTATCTCCTTAGAACAAATTTTTAGAAGTAGGACTGCTGAAATCAGGACCATTATATTTCTTTAAGAAATCTATCTTTTTTATGTAAATTACATATAAATATAAATATTTTTTCAAGGTCCCTAGGTGAGAGTGATATACCTGTATTTATTGATGAAAACTGTATAACACCATAAGCAATTGATAATTTAGTAATGCTCTTTTACTAATTACATTTGAATTGCAATTATGAATCCAATGTATGCAGATGACATCACAGATTCAGTCTACAGAGAAAAGCCTTGTGAGGTGAATTCAAGGACCCTCTGCAATGATTCCGTGGCTCTCCAGGAGTTCACAGACTGGCAACCACAGCTTTGGTTGATGATGATTTAGACACACAATTCATTTAGCATATGATCACAAATGGAAACTATTTCCTCTTTCATCCAAGTTGCTTACTTCATGCTGTAACAAAGTATTACAGGAGTAATATTAATTCCAGTACTAAGCAGGCAAGAAAAAGTTCTCATTAAAGCAGAGTAATTATAGATACATATCGGAATAAAGTAGGATTTTAACTGTGGGCTATTTAAATTAACTTCCTAGATTGAATCTTTTTATGTGCGGTGAGGGCTTCCCCCTGGAATTCACGGCAACCACTTCGGTGTTCTTCAGGCTCTCGGAAATGCTGAAGAAGAACTGCCTGTCAATTGCCATGGCTGCAGACACTCACTGCTGCTTCCTGCTCAAACTCCCCTTCCTTCGACTGTTGCAATTTTGAGCGGAGCCACTAGATGGCGTACACTGTTCTTTGCTTGCCCCCCAGAAAAAGCACCAAGAACTATGCTCAGATATGGGGCTCTAAGTAAGGCCAACAAAACAAAGAGGGAAACTACAACAGTAAGCTGAAAATGCAGAGAAAATTCTGGCGTTCGGAGTAATCCATCTTTAAACTTCATACACCTCAGTGCTGAAGGTAATGTGGTTTATTTCCTCTTTCAGAAACTTACAAGGACAAATACTTAGCAGTGATACTCTATGGTAATAATATTAAAAGGGGATATTAAAAGTAGGCCAGATTCTCCAATAATTAAAAGATCTGCAGATAAGTCCTGCGATGTTTATGTGGCACAGATGTAATGAATTAGAATTTACTGCTGTCCTTTGGTCTCCAAAAAACTTTGATCCATGCATCAGTATAAACTTGTATTTCTGTATATGGTGTACACATGGTTGGGGAAATGATCTGATTTTCTTTGCTTTTTAGGGAATAAATCCATACAACATTTTTAAATGGTAAATTGCTGTAAGAAGCAAACTTTTTCGAGAAAGTGAAGGAAAAAATAAAGTCCTTTGCCTTACCTTAAAATTCTCTCTTGGGCTTTTACAAATACACAGGCATTTAACTATGGATGACATTTTTTTTTTTAAGTAGCTTCAGAATTTATTTTACTCTTTTAAAAAATATGTTTATTTATTTATTTTGAGAAGGGGGAGGGGCAGAGAGAGAAGGAGGGCAAGAATCCCAAGCAGGCTCCACACTGCCAGTAGAGCTGACAGAGCTCCTGATGTGGGGCTCGAACACAAGAACCATGAGATCATGACTTGAGCTGAAATCGAAAGTCAGGGGCTTAACCGACTGAGCCACCCAGGCGCCCCTCCTTTACTCTTTATTGAATTCATTAAAAAAATTTTTTGAATGCTTACTTATTTTTGTGAGAGAGAGGCAGAATGGGAATGGGGGAAAGGCAGAGAGAGAAGGGGAGACACAGAGTCCAAAGCAGGCTCCAGGCTCTGAGCTGTTAGCCCACGCGGGGCTTGAACCCATGAACCGTGAGATCATGACCTGAGCCAAAGTCAAGCGCTCAACTGACTGAGCCACCTAGGCGCCCCTATTGAATTCATTTTTTAAAAATAGTAAATTGCTTTCAGTTAGGCAGCAAACATTCTAGGGGCGCTTGGGTGGCTCCGTCGGCTAAGCCCCCGACTCTTGATCTCAACTCAAGTCATGATCTTGCAGGTTTGTGAGGTCTGCACTGTTAGCGTGGAGCCTGCTTGTGATTCTTTCCCCCTCTTTCTGCCCCTCCCCCACTCACGCTCTCACTCAAAATAAATAAACAGACTTAAAAAAAAAAGAAGCAAACATTTTCGTGAAGAAAACAAACAGGGTTGCTGGGGGGGAGGTGGGTAGGGCGATGGGCGAAATGGGTGATGGGCAGTAAGGAGGACACTTGTGATGAGCACTGGGTGTTGGTATGTAAGTGATGAATCACTAAATTCTACTCCTGAAACCAGTATTACACTATATGTTAGCTAACTGGAATTTAAATGAAAACTTAAAATATTAAAAAAAAGAAAGAGTAAAAAAAAAGTCCTCCCCCTCACCTTAAAATACTCTCTCAGATTTTTACAAATAACACATGCATTTAAACTATGTTTGATCCTTTTCTGATTAAGTAGTTTCAACATATCTCCTACTCTTTCTTGTCGTATTAACCTAGGTCCTCTATGAATTATAGCTCCTCATCTCAGTAGCAGTTAACTTTCTGAATCCTTAATAGTCACAGATGACTATAGCAAATCAGTAGGGGCATCCTTTGTGGGGAAAATAGTCTTCAAACCAATCAGGGCCCCTGAGCTGACAAGAGCTGCTCAAAGTTCATTTCCTCCACACAGTAATGAGATGAAAAAAAAGGTCTATAGGTGGATCTTCACTTGGAAAATCTAAAAAGTCAGTGAAATTACTAAAAGGCCTTAATGGTGCTTCTGAAAACAGATACTAATTTTATGTTCTCATCTTTTGAATTACAGTCATCTGACATTTAGAAGTAATTTTAAGGAAAATTTTTTTATTAGCTGAGAGACGAGATTTCTTGGACTAAATTGATAAACGATGACTGTATTTTAGGAATATGGTCAACTCATGATTATTCAGTGACTGGTGGTCTGGTTCATATATTATTTCAGTATTATTATTTCTTCTGTTACCTCCTTTCAGCCTGTCCTTTGGTCATTTAATTCTTCAGAGAGTGGGTAAAGCCAAAGGGCAGTGGTAAATGCAAATAAATTGATCATGTATTAGCCATGAAAGGCTTTGCTCTTGGGCGGGGGTGTGTGGTGAAAAAATAGGAAGATAAGGTTAACATTTTATAAACTGTGAAGTTTTTAGTTTGCTGGAATTTTAACAATCAATTTTAGACTTTTATTTCATATAATTAATATTTAGAAATTATTTTTTCATGTTGTTTTGTATCTAGTTTGTACTTTAATTTTTTTTAAATATTACTTTTATAGATATGAACCTTTTACATTATAACTCCTGAAAGCTTTAGGTCTAATTTATTATTTACATATAGTTTGTCCCACTGTCCTCATCTGCCAGTCTATGCTGGGCCTATAAGAGCAAAATCAACTCAGATTGAGATTGAAATGTCCTCTCTCTCCAAACTGGCCTTTCCTGTGATGGTCAAGGTATTGGACCAATAACTCCAAAATCTCTTATGCATCATGTTGCATATACGAGTCATAGTAAATGAAGTGAGTGGAGTGAATATTTTGGTTCTATTTGGCCCACTTTTAGTGCATAGAAAACTGTTATGAAAAGTTCCTGTCACTGTTGTAGTCTTAAGGAAATAATAATCTGTTACAACTGCAGTTTGATGATAGATTTCAGTAACTGGAAAGAAAACATGTGGAAGTGAGAAGGACAAGGGGAAGACATTCCTCATGGTGGCCTGAAATTTAGGCATTACAGTTCATGGTTCCTCATGGAGCCAGAGGATGAATTACAGAATTAGTCTATGGGAGTCAGACAAAACACTTCAGACCAAACAAAGGGCTATTACAAGACTCCTAACTGTACTTCCTTTACTCCTGAAAAGTTGGTATTCATTCATTCCTCCATTCATGCATTCAACAGATAGCTCTTTATTGAGCCCTACTCTATATGCATTGGACACACATAATCCTATTTTCTTAGAGTTGAGTAATTAATTCTCTTTTGCCTCCATCTCTTCTCCCTTTCAGATCTCGGTGATGCTATTTGCTTAATGCTGACTTCAGAATTTGTATTTCTAGCATTCTCTTCTCTGTCATATAGACCAATTCCAGTCCTCTCTGGATACCTCCCCTTGAATATCTCCCAGTCTTTAATTCTCCCATTCTTCATTGATATATTCACCAAAAATGTATTGAACATCTATAATTGTACAGGCACAGGTCTGGATATGATAAATATAGACAACACAACATGGATGTTCAAGACTGCACTGATTCTCCTGTAAACTTGCATCTTCTTGGTTTCCTCTTTTGACCAAAGGCATCAGCTCAATTTGAGCAAGCCCCACCATCTCTTATCTCCTATTGCCCAGCATTACCAAATGATGTTTAACTCTATTTATAAAATGAGTTCTAATTTTACCATTCTTTCATTGTGTCCATAGCCATTGCTGTAAATCAGGCCCTTATTATGTCCTGCTTGGGTTATGCATAAATGATTAGCTTGTCTCCAATCTCTCCTTTTCCAATTCGCCCCAAATTAGCTTTTAAAATACAGGTTTAATTATGTTATTTCCCTGCTCAAAGATTTTTGGTGACTCCCCACTGACTGTAGAATAAGATCTAAATGGTTTCCACTTGACCCTTACACCTGTTCTCAACCCACCTTTCAGCAGTTCCCAACTCTTTGCAGTTTCCTCAATTTAAAATGAAGTGTCACACACCTTTGTTCATGTTGTTCTCCCTCTGGCCAGAATAAGAACTCATCACCTTTGTAAGTTACTTGACAGTTTACAAGGGACTTTCCCAGGCACCTTCTGTGAGGTAAGGCAGGGATTATTTTCTAGAATTTAAAATGGGAAGAACTCAGACAATGGACACGTAAATCATTTACTGAGGGTCATATGATTAGCAAGAAAGCCCGGATACTAAACATCAATGGACACTAGCACCAAAAAAAAACAAACAAACAAAAACAACAACAACAACAACAACAACAACAACAAAAACAAAAAAACCCCAAAAAACCAGATTAGATTCAGGTGTAGCATTTTACTGAACGGAATGAATTTGGAATATAGGTTTCCATCAGTTTTTGGTGTCATGTATTTTATCTAAGAGCTTCTTTTACACAGAAAGCCAATTCTCACATTCTGTACTATATCTTTGGATTTATTACACTAATCAGAGCTAAAAAATAGTTTCAGTATTTTATAGTCACTGTAATGAGCTCCCCTCTATTTTCATCTTTCTGTATTTTTACAGTGACATAGATATACTCGACAACATTCCTATAGTTTAGCTTTCTTGAACATCTTGTAAAGATAGCACTTGCCAGTTTCATCAAAATTGATAATACCTGATGCTACAATTTGTTGGAAACACACTATTTCAACAAATATTTAGCTAGTACCTGTTTTGTGCAACTATGGTAGGCACTTAGTACACAGTCCATAGGAAAGAACACATTTTCAAAGCTTGCCCACAATTTTTGAACTTGAACTATCAACAAGATATCTGTATCCCTTAAGTCCCTGTTCAAAGATCTGGATGAATGAGATATTTTTGTCTTCATTAACAACTATAAGCCCTTTGGGGCCTCACTATATAACATTATATATATGAGTATATACGTATATAACATTATATACAAATGTATGCATGTGTGTGTGTCTGTGTGTGTGTATGTGCGCGTAGCTCAAACAATTTGATGTAACGCTCCTCCAGATTGATCACTGTAGAAATAAGATGTGAAGGTACAACTGGCTTTGATGTCTGTGAGTTTATTGGCTGCTGGGGTTGCTTAAGCTGCTATTGTTGTTCAGGCACTACTCACTCATTTCTTCAATAATCACTACATGTGCTTGACATGGTGGCTATCAGATAAATAAGGCACAATATTCTTGCTTTCAATATAGGAAGGCAGATATTTAAACACCGACAACACAAAACAATAAGCTTCCTAAGGTAAGTGTGGGCAGCGTTCTGTGACAACACAGAGGAGACAGCAATTATTTGTCAGAGGTAGATCAGGGGTGACTCTGGCACATGGTCAGAAGGAGGTGCAGGGCCAAGTAGTTGTGACTCTGTGTGCTCCCTTAACACCTTGTACTTCCTTGTATCTTGGCCTATCATATATAGAACTATTTCACTGTGTTTCGTATGAAAATTGTGGAGACTTTCAGAATATGGTGTCTTATTTGTATCCCAAATTCCTAGCACAGAGCTTGAAATGCTGGAACAAGTGTTGCACAAATTATGTGTGGAATTAGAACTGAAGAGCATCCGATGCAGAAGAGAGGGCAGGAGCAACGGCCTGGGTGTCAGAAGGATGACATTTCAGGGGGCTGCATGTAGTCTGGAAAAGCTGGAGGAAAAGGTGTGGGATGGGAGAAAGAACAGAAGTGAATCTGGGAAGGCAGGATTTAGAAGCCGTGGCGAGGAGGTAGATTTCACCGTGTGTGTTCTGGGGATTCATCAAAGATTTTATACGAGGGACTGACAACATGAGTGGAGAGCAAGAGACGGGTTAAAACAAGATAATAATGACAGCGCTTATTCACAGGATGAAGGAGGGCTTAGAGGAGAGGGACAGGTCAGGGATGAAACTTCAGTTTTCAGAGTGGGGAGACGAAGATGCCATTTACTGCAAGAGAGAACAGCAAAGATGAGTCTGAAGGCAAGACAGTGGTTCGAAGGCCAAGTGGAGATGTTCAGGAGGCAGGTGGAAATACAGTCTGGGAAGGAAACAGAGCTTAGTAGTCTGTCACCATCTAGTACGGATGCCACAGAGCAGGAAGGGTGCTCAAGATGAGAAGAGGGCTGGCATGATGTTTTGCCAAACACTAGTAGTTAAAGGGTAACTAGAAAAGAGGCATCTAGGAAGGCATCCTAAACATTACATTCTTCCCAACGCTACTTTTTCAGAGTAAGAAGATGACTTAGCCAGATAGATACAACCTTCACTGAGGCGAAGGATATATTAGAAGTGCCAGAAGTGCAGAATGGATACTCTGTGGACCAGAACTCACGGCCAAATAAAACCCTCCTTGTTCTTTGTGATTTCAATACCAGGCCCACCAAGCTTCCTCACATATTAACGATTTAAAAATTGTCATTCCCGGGGCGCCTGGGTGGCTCAGTCGGTTAAGGGTCTGACTTCAGCTCAGGTCATGATCTCGCAGTTCCTGAGTTCGAGCCCCGCATTGGGCTCTGTGCTAAAAACAGCTCAGAGCCTGAAGCAGCTTCAGATTCTGCGTCTCCCTCTCTCTCTGTCCTTCCCCCATTCATGCTCTGTCTCTGTCTCTCTGTCTCTCTCAAAAATACATTTAAAATGTTAAAAAAAATTAAAAAATGTCCTTCCTTTCCTATTCCTCAAGTTCTTCTCCTTTCCTTTGGAAACACGGGTACTTTAAGATGATCTTCTTCACATTGGTTTTACTACATGGAAATACGGGAGACGGGCGATGGCACATTGGCAAGGTGAACCGTAGGGTTGTGGAGAACAGGGTGTGTTCTCTAAAGAGAGGGCTCTTTGCCCCCACGTTGGCCATGGGCTCAGGGTGCTGGGGCTCTGAGGCTGGTGAGTTTTGAGCCACTCTGACAGTTACGTCCTCAGTTCCATGCCTCTAGACATTTTGGTAACATTTGTGGGCAGGGGACAACAAAAGTGGCCAAGTCCATATTTAAAGTCCTAGTCACAGGAAACTTGGGCATTTCTCAGTAGTCTGGTGTGGCGCCCACCTTTGGGAAGTTTTGGAGAGATCTAGGCCAGCCCTGACGCCCTGTGCCGTGCATCACAAGAACGGGTAGAGATAAAAGGTAAAAGGTAAGCTCCTCCTAAGGGGACCCATTTATGTAAGGGATAAAAGAAAGGAAAAGAATGACTTTCAAACTAGATCTTTATTGAAGTTAATAATACTCATTAAGAATGATTCGTTATTGACATCTACAGTCACTGAGCATTTGTTCAGACTTGAGTCCCATAACATTTACATTTTTACCTGTTTTTTGGTCCACTCGGGGAAGGCCTCCTCTCCCCCAACCTTGACATATTTGTTTTAAATGGCTAATTAATCAAGCTCTTCTTTTTCCCATGACTGGCCTTCCTCAGTTACCAATCTAAAAATCTTTATGTGGTGAAAAATGTTAGCACGCTTCATTCTCACCCAAGTTTGGGGAAGCCTTCTCCAGTAGTCTCTGTCTTCAGATCACAAGCACAGTGAACTCACTTGCCTGACTCACCCATTGAAATCCGCAATTACGCATGTGACCTTGAAAGATAGACGGCGTGACTCTCCCACAGGACCCTCCCAGGAATGGCTTTTCCTTCGGCATTTAGTGACAATCAGGAGGCCCCAGCTCAAACCTACGCTGTCCCTCAGACACATAGTGCCTTTTCTTTATCAGAAACAGAGCCTCCAGTCTAACATGATAGGAACGACAATGACAAAAAAAAAGAGAGAAAAGTGTAAAGGAACCTGGGGAAATGGAAAGAGGCAACACAGTAGCAGAGCTGTGCTCTGTAAATAAGGGACCCACAGAGCCCTACAGGAATCCACACTGTTGAAGACAGCGGTCTCAGGTCTCCCGACAAACACCAATAGCGCTTTCTGATAAAGGTGAGTCAGACCACGAATTTTTACTTTGTAACTTTAAGATGTGAAAAGCACAATGCTGTACCACGCAGAATGTCTTCAATTTGCAAAGAGAATCATAGGGAAAAAGAAAAAGTAATCCATCTTTTAGAAGTCAAACGTTCACGGTTATTCTTACTGTGAGCGACGGGCCTGGGATAATACTGGTTACAGGCTTGAGCTATTAGTTGCTCTTGGTGGACAGGCTTGCTGGTGTCGTGTCGCTGTCCCTTTGTTACCTGCCTCCACTCCAGATTGTTAATTTGGTAGTGAGCCAGTTAGATCCAGTAGAAACTATAAAACAGCTCAGGTTTAAAGGAACTTGGGTAAGCCAAAGTAGATATTATAGTTCCAGAGAGCTGAAAATGTATCTGCATTTTGCCATTTTCAATCATCGAGTTTGGTGGTAAAAAAAGGCAGCTTATGAACAGCCGGGGGTGGGGGGGTGTCTTCTGATTGTCCCTGCAGATCCGCCCCCCACCCCCAGTTCTTCGAAGGGCTGATGGTACTGCGCACATCTAGCCTCCCTCTCCTCTGGCTTCTGCCCGGATTCAGTTTCAGCATACTGAGGGGAGGAGGAGAGGAAGGTCAGAGTATTTCTTCCCCTGGCTTCCTTCCTGTGGGTCAGTGTGGGCCGCTTCCCTTGTTTGAATGAAGGTCCTGTTAGATGATCTTCTCAGCACAGCCCCTCTGTCCCTGGTTCTGCTAACTTCTCCCTCTCCCTGCTTTTTTCAGGCCTGGGTGGGAACAGTGCCCCACCATATTGGCACCAGGGTGTGGGAAAGAGGGGTGTTCCACTCTTAGCCCTTGCCCATGTCTCTCCAAGAAGCTCTTATATCTGCTTCCTGTTGGAACCCTGTGTCATTCATCAAGTATGCTTCAGCTTTGATAGGGCATCTTGTGAGTTCCCAGGTCTGCATTGTTTGCAACAAGGAGTTAATTATTTTCCATTCAAAATGGCTCAAGTGAGTTAAAGGCTTCTGATACATACTTTACTAAATAATCCAGTTGGAAAAAAAAATACCATGTTAGAGAGAGATCAAATAATGTCAGTTACAGGTCAAAGAACTCCTAATAAGGTTTCATAGAACATGGCTTAATAGAAAGAACACTGAACTAAATTAGGTCAGGAGCCATGGGTTTGAGTCACAAAGTCATCAATTATTGCATGACCTTGACAAGTCACTTAACCACTCTGAACTTTAGTTTCCTCATATGTCAAACAGTAATAATAATGCCTGACCTGTTTATCCCACATGGTTATTATGGGGGACCCAATGAATGGCAGACTGGAAAGTGCTTTACAAATGTGAGGACTGGATAGAGACATTACCTAGGGTTGTTACGAGAATAAAATGCATCCAATAGATACACTTGTAAAGTTCCATTATCCTGGAGAGCCCTTAATACATGTCTACTTTTATCCTTAAAATAGTACCGACAAGATGAAGGTGGTAGTGTTGAGTTTAAGAGGTAGAGGCCACTGCTTTGGGGGGACCTGGGTGGCTCAGTCGGTTAAACGTCTGACTTTTGATTTCGGTTCAGGTCGTAATCTCATGGTTGGTGAGATAGGGCCTTGCGTCTGGCTCTGTGCAAACAGCATGGAGCCTGATTGGGATTTTCTCTCTTCCTCTCTCTCTGTTTTTACCCCGCTCATGTGCGTGCGTGTGCTCATGCTCTCCTTCCCTCCTCCCACCTCTCTCAAAATAAATAAATGAACTTAAAAAAAAGACAGCTGCTTGGGTTCATAATCTGGCTCCACCCTGAACTTTCTTAGAAACAGTCCTTGACCTTGGTTTCCTCATTTTTTAAAATGTTTATTTATTTTCAGAGAGAGAGAGAGAGAGAGAGTGAACAAGCAGGGGAGGAGCAGAGAAAGGGCGACAGAAAGAGAGAATTCCAAGCAGGCTCTACACTGGCAGGGAGCCCAATGCAGGGCTCAAACCCATGAACTGTGAAATCTGAGCCAAAACCAGGAGTTGGATGCCCAGCCGACCGAGCTACCCAGGCGCCCTGACCCTCATTAATAAATGGAGAAGGTCAAATCTAGCTCTTCCCCTAGTTTTATAAATAAAGCATTCCCAGAACACAGCCACACATATTCATTTATGTATTGTCTATGGCTACTTTCATGCAACAACAGCAGAGCTGAGTAGTTGTGACAGAGACCTTCTGCAAAACCCAGAAGATTTACTATTTGGCCCTTTACAGAAAAAGTTGGCTGACCCCCGGATAGACAACTTCCACTAACAATATTTCTTCTCAAAAGGAAAAGGTGCCACAGGAATTTTTTATTCTGGGAAACGTGTTTATTTTCATGTGTTTGCATTCTGGCAAGTGACACATTATACACTGCAAACAAGTGAAACTCAGAAGACCTCAGAAGGTACTGCTCTGTGCCCTCCCTGCCTCCATCAGTTCTGCTTAAGGAAGCAACATGCATGAGGATGATGCTACTAACCTACTTTCAGCAGAATAAATGTCCTGTTATTTTCCAGTAGTGTTAATGGATTTGCACTGTTCCATCTCTCTTTCAGTGGGCTGGCATTACCAGCGGTCACATATGCCCCTATGAAGCCGGTGGGGCACAGCTTGTGGCTTGGGAAAAGAATTCCTTCTATATGAGGCCAGCTGGGCTGTAAAGAGAATTGGACTCTTATCCTTGGTTTTCCTCCAACCATGATAGACTAGGGATTGGCCATTATATTTGCAAGTGACTACAGTTTACTTGGTAAAAAGAACAAAAGTTGCTTCTTAAAAAGATATGTATTTGACGTTTCTGTTTTCTTTTTGAAAACGGAGTCTGGGAAACGTCACAATTTTCCAAAGGTCAAGAAAGGTTACTCTGTCCAGTGAAAGCGCTTGGTAGTGCTACCTTTCTGGCCTCATCTTGTCCTCGGGTCTACCAAAGCTTTTCAGTTCAGGGCTGA
The DNA here is from genome assembly GCF_016509475.1 of Prionailurus bengalensis. Lineage (NCBI taxonomy): Eukaryota > Metazoa > Chordata > Mammalia > Carnivora > Felidae > Prionailurus > Prionailurus bengalensis. The sequence goes on from NC_057356.1 coordinate 54,216,476, forward strand.
GACCAGCTGGCGATGAAACCCTAATGCTGCGGTTAGCAAATGAACTGGACAGTAGAAATATATATACACAAAATATGAGAACCATCTTGGATTATTTTCTGAATTAGATCTAGAAACCCACTAACATGTATTTGTTACAAACACAATGTAAGATATCCGACCTTGCAAATTAAAAAAAAAATTTTTTTAATGTTTATTTATTTTTGAGACAGAGAAAGACAAAGCATGAGTGGAGGAGAGGTAGAGAGAGAAAGGGAGACACAAAATCTGAAGCAGGCTCCAGGCTCTGAGCTGTCAGCACAGATCCCGATGCGGGGCTCGAACTCATGAGCTATGAGATCCATGACCTCAGCCAAAGTCGGACACCCAACCGACTGAACCATCCAGGCGCCCCCCACCTTGAATTTAATAATAAGATTGAAAGCACAAAACCATTACACTTCTCCTTAATTCATCTGCACATAGATCTTTTGATTATCACTCAGGTGGGAAAAAGGACTTGGGTTTTTGACAAGAATAAAGACAAAAAAGGAAGCTCTATCATTTTTTTTTTTTAAATGGAAGCTCTAAAGTGGAAGAATATTTATGCACACACAAAAGCAGCTACTGGTATTTGGTAAACTTAGTGATTACAGTAATGAAATACTTCAGACAAATTTATGAACGGACAGGGAACGAAGATCTGAGATTTACCGATACACTACAGACGAAGGAGGCCCTTTGTGTCACTAATACAAGATAAAACAGACAAGCAAGGAAGCATATATGCACAGTTTTTCCCTCGTTAGCGAATCACGTGTTGGCACACAGATTTTACATGGATCTTTCTGCAAGTGAGGAGGTACATACAAAAGCAATGGCAGGAGTTGCAAGTCCCTTAGAAGGGAAGATCACCTCATTTCTAGGATGATGTTCCCCTAAGAATAACTCAATCCAACATTCTTTAATTAATAACAAAGGAAATACTGGAAAGTTCAACAAATAGATATGCATGATATCAATGATATGAATATATTCAATTTGTGCAGAGAACATTCCATTCTATTCTGCATAAAATGCTGAAGTGACCCGTCCAGTGTTGCTTCACCTTGAACTTTTTTTTATGATATGCACTTGGCTATTACTTGAGTAATGAGAAACAGAAGAGTGCAGACTCTCGAGCTTTATTTGGGTACACATTTTGGCTCTGCCATTTACCATCTGTGTGATCTTGAGCGAATTACTTGATGTCTCTGTGCCTCCATTTCTTCATCTCAAGTAGGGATCATCATGCCGCCTAATACCATAGTGGTGCTGTAAGAATTAAATGAATAAATGCAAGTGAAGTGACTAGGATGTGTGCCTTCCACACAGTCAGTGTCTAACAGCTGTCTGTCTGGTTGTATGTTTTCCTTATGTGTATCGTTTGCTAGGGGTTGTGAGGTAATTGTGTCTCCCGATAAGATATGTTTAAATCCTAACCCCCAGGACCTGTGAACATAAACCTATTTGGAAATAGGGTCTTTGTGAATGTAATCAAGTTAAGATCGGGTCAGACTGGATTAGGGTGGGTCCTAGAGACAATGACAGCTGTTTTTATGAAGGAAAGGGAAGAAAGATTTGGATACAGAGGAATGTCACGAAGAAGGAATCTGTGTAAAGACAAAACAGAGATTAAAGTGATGGAAGCTACAAACCAAGGAATACTGAGGATTTCCAGGAGTCACCAGAAGCCAGGAAGAAGCAAGGAAGCATTCTCCCCTACAGTCTTTGCAGGGACCCGTGGCTCTGCTGATACCTTGATTTTAGACCTCTAGCCTCCAGCAATGTGAGAGGGTACATTTTTTGTCAGTTAAAAAAAAAAATTTAATGTCTATTTATTTTTGAGAGAGAGCAGGGGGAGGGGCAGACACACACACACACACACACACACACACACACACACACTCACACACAGCATCTGAACCAGTCTCCAGGCTCCGAGCTGTCAGCACAGAACTCGACACGGGGCTCGAACTCATGAACCACAAGATCATGATCTGAGCTTAAGTCAGATGCTTAACCAACTGAGCCACCCAGGAGCCCCCAAATTTTGTTGTTTTAAGTCACCTAGTTTTTGGTATTTTGTGACAGCAGCTCCAGGAAATGAATACACCAGACTTGGAGAGAATGTGAAATTAAAAGGTGAAACTCTAGTACCTAGAAAAGAGCTCACATGTGGTTCATTGGGTGTTCTTTGGATTTACTTATTTCACGGGGTCACCTATTTTTTTCTTTGCACAGAGGGGACTAGGTTTGGGCCAGCAAGGTTGGGGTGGCAGACAGCTCTCCAAAGTAAAGCTGGGTATCGCAAAGCTGTCACCTAGAGCTTGCTGTTGGTGCAGAAGCCACTTACTATGGGAGGTGACTTAAATGTAAATTTATTAAAATTAGATAAAATTGGAAACTCATTTTCTCTGTTTTAGCCAACGTGTAAAGTGCTCAATAGCCACATGTGGCTAGTGGCTGCTGTATTGGACTTTGATGTTAGAAAGAACGTTTCCATCACTGCATTAAATTCTGTTGGATAGCACTAGATGATATTTTTGTTGTTTAAGATTATTTAGGAGGTAGTAAAACAAGTATACAAGTTATGTAGCAAAAAGGAAAGTGGCAGGGGCGCCTGGGTGGCTCTGTCGGTTAAGCCACGGTTAGGCTCAGGTCATGATCTCACGATCCATGAGTTCCAGCCCCACGTCGGGCCCTATGCCGACAGCTCAAAGCCTGAAGCCTGCTTCGGATTCTGTGTCTCCCTCTCTCTCTCTCTCTGTCCCTCCCTGGCTCATGCTCTCTCTCTGTCTCTCAAAATTAAATAAATGTTAAAAAAAAAAAAGGAAAGTAGCATACTCTTGTAATAAGGGTAAACAACTCCATCATTTATTAAGGAAAAAAAGAAAAAGTGAATATGGTAAAATTGATACTTGGGCATCTGTTCACAAGGCAAGTCTCACTTGTTGAATGAGCTATTGTTTCCTTCATAAAGTCACTTATATCACTGCTTTTCTGTAACTTGGACAAAGGGTATCGTTTAGACTGAAAATTAGGATAGCCGAAAACTATCCTATATCCAATGCCAGGCATCACCAAGGCAAGGTATGGCCTGTTTTTATCTTCATCTCTGGTTGAGATACACCTTGTATAAAATTGGTTAATATTTTGGTCTCTTAATACTGTGAAGGAAGTAAATGCCATAAGGCGACAAATGAGATCAAAATCTGTGAGCCACAGTCTCTCTCCTCCTCTTCAGATCTAATCATACAGATGAATAAATTGCTATAAAAATACCAAAAATAAAACTAAAAACAATGACTGAATCATTTTTTTTAAATCTCATGTACTCTGTGTTCAGGTAGCAAGAAATTTAATTCCAGTCAGACCAGTCTCCTGTGATTTTTTTTTTCCTTTTCATCTAAGATATTTTTAATGCTCAGAGGCATTATAATAGAAAAGCATGTATTTTTGCTTGGTTTATACCCATCATCCTTACCATTACAACAAGACAAAAGCATTAAAGTAAAATTAATCATGTCAAAAGATTTTAGCAAAAACAAGTGAGACCATGCATAAAGCATCGCTTTGTCTAGTGTGAAGTCATGCTCTGATTAAAAACATATAATGAAAGCAAAAGCGATACATCATTGCCTTAGCAGTAGGGTTTTCTGAAAGTGCTTTGCGGTTCTCAACATAAAAATGTGGGAAGATTTTGGTCTTTGAAATTCACAATGATTATTGTTCTAGCTAAATAACTGGAGTTCAATCTTATTTTTTTTTAGAGAAATTAAGACTTAATGACGAAACAAGGCATGCCAGTAGGATTAATAATTACCACCCGCTATAAGGAGCAATTGTTTGCCTTGGCATCCAGACACAGAGGTAAGAACATGTCTGCTCAACAGTCCCCTTTCGGCAAAACCATTGTTGAAGCCAGCTAAATGTGGCCAGGCTCTTAAGGTATCTTCTAGGAAGCATGACTGTTTGTTCCATCAAAAACAATATAATTAACAAGTACAAAGGTGTGGTCAGAGAGTGATCATTTGTATATGACACACAAAACCAATTTCTAACTGGCCACAGAGTCATGAAATACACATTTATTTCCTAACTCCAGCACAAAGTGATCTTGAGAATCTGAAAAGAAACAGTTTGCTTATTTGCACTTTGCCTTAATTACTGCTTTATTTTGATGGAGGTATTTGCATAGAATAATCACTCACCCCAATTATCTTTCCATTTTTTGTTGTAATTTTGAAAGTCATTTTAATCCTTTTTTTAATGAGTTCTCTTTAAATGATAAAAACCATTCTGGTCTATGGGAATTCTGTGGATCAATGCAATTTTTATCTATATACATGTTTGCATATCTATATTATAGTTGTGTAGTAATTTACATATAACAAGCAGTAGAAATAGTTAAAATTACATAAACTCAGACATAATTAAACTATTTGAGGGGAGTCAAAATTTTATTTATTATTATTATTTTAATGTTTATTTTTGAGAGAGAGAGAGACAGAATATGAGCGAGGGAGGGCCAGAAAGGGAGGGAGCCACAGAATCCAAAGCAGGCTCCAGTTTCCCAGCTGTCAGCACAGAGCCTGAAGTGGGGCTTGAACCCACAAACCGCGAAATCATGACCTGAGCCAAAGTCAGACACTCAACTGACATAGTCACTCAGGTGCCCTGAGGGGAGTCAAAATTTTAAAAATTCCACCCCAGGGGCACCTGGGTGGCTCAGTTAGTTAAGCATCCAACTTCGGCTCAGGTCATGATCTCGCAGTCTATGAGTTCAAGCCCCACCTTGGGCTCTACGCTGACACCTCAGAGCCTGAAGCCTGGTTCAGATTCTGTGTCTCCCTCTCTCTCTGTCCCTCTCCTGCTCGTACTCTCTCTCTCTGTCAAAAATAAATAAACATTAAAAAAAATAAAGATGATAAAAATTTTATCCCAAATGCATTGTAGTATTTGGGATTTATTTATTTATTTATTTACTTATTTATTTATAATACCTTTCTTTCAAAAAAAATTTTTAAATGCTTATTTATTTTTGAGAGAGAGAGAGAGAGAGCACGAGTGAGCAGGGAGGAGCAGAGAGAGAGGGAGACACAAAATCCAAAGTAGGATCCAGGCTCTGAGCTGTCAGCACAGAGCCCAATGTGGGGCTCAAACTCATGAACTGCGAGATCAACTGAGCCGAAGTTAGATGCTCAACTGACTGAGCCACCCAGGTGCCCCTCTTTCTTTTTTTAAAAGTTTATTTATTTATTTTGAGAGACACATAGAGAGAGCAGGGGAGGGGCAGAGAGAGAGGGAGAGAGAGAGAATCCCAAGCAGGTTCTGCACTGCCAGGGTGGGAGCTTGACGTGGGGCCTGAACTCAAAACCATGAGATCACAAGCTGAGCTGAAATGAAGAGTTGGACGCTTAACTGACTGAGCCACCCAGGTACCCCTGGAATGTATTTTTAAACATTTCCTGTCTAATCTTCTGTGAATAAATATCAGTCCTGTCAGCAAAGTCACACTGATGCAGGAACAGATAGAAAGATGCATGAAGCAGCTCTCTCTTCTAACTCATCACTGTTCACAGAAGGAACGAGGATAGTTTGCATGTGACAAGAGTGGTTCAAATATTCACTGAACATGGGTGCATGGTTTGTAATCATCAGGGATATTCAAGAAATATCTTGATAATCCTGAGAGCTTGGGAGGATTGTATTTTTCCACCCACTTTGAAGTTAGGTGTGGCCAAGTGACTTATTTTGCCAATAAAATGTGCTAAATTCAGAGCAGGAGCTTAAAGAGTCCGTACGAAATTGTCCTCTCTCTTGCCATGGCAACAGCGACAAGTTGAATCATGGAGCTATCATGAGCCTGAGAACTGGAATAAGAAGTGCAACAGAGATTCCAGCAAACCTACCAGAGACAGGTGACTTGAAGAGAAATGAGCCAGTGAGATTTTGGGATTGTCGTTATGACTCCCTAGTCTAGCCTAACATAGGGTTTGCTATCAAGGAGGCCCACAGTGGCTGATGACAAGGAAGTTGAGACTGGAGGGTGGAAAGATGAAAATGCGTGTTATGGCATGGAAAACCACTTGGTAAAACTGCTGTTTGGTCTTATTTAGATAGCTGATTCGTTATTTAATAATCTTTCACCTCTGGGCGCCTGCTGGCTCAGTCGTTAAGCGTCAGACTTCGGCTCTGGTCATGACCTCACAGTTTGTGAGTTCAGGTCCCACATCGGGTGAGCATAAGCCCCACTTTGGGTGAGTTCGTGCCCTGCTTTGGGTGAATACAAGCCCCAGCTGAGCCCCACTTCTCTCTCTTTCTCTCTCTCTCTCTGCCCCTCACTCTCTTGCACCTCCCCCCCCCCCAAAAAAAAACCTTCCACTTCCAAGGCTGGAAAACAGAATGTTCACAATGTTCACAATTGTTTACTGTTGGTAGCACTTGGCAAGATCTACAAAAAAAGAGGTGATCTCACCAACAAAATTGGCTTATTCATTTATTTATTTATTTAAAGTTTATTTATTTTGAGAGACGGAGAGAAAGAATCCCAAATAGGTTCTGTGCTGTTAGCACAGAGCCTGACGTGGGGCTCAATCTCAGGAATCATGAGATCATGACCTGAGCTGAGATCATGAGGCAGACGCTTAAATGACTGAACCACACAGGCACCCCCAAATTGGCCCATTTATAAGCAGGATTAAGGAAATGGAGTCCAGAAATTTAGGAGTGTGCAGCATTGAAAGAAGTAATTTCTTTGAAAATCTCATCTGGTAAGAGCTTTTGGTTTTGTGTATCATACACAAAATGAAGTGAATCTTGAGCAAAAAGTGTAAATTAAAACTCAGCTGACAGAGACAAAGTTAAAGATATGGTTTTCACAGTAATTTCACCACATTAGAGTACCTCAGAAGAAAGTTTGAGTGAAGGGCGAGATCCCCAGTAAATTCTTTTAACTCAGGGAAAAGAATAAAAAGGGAGCTTTCCCATTAAAGACTGATAAATATACAAATAGAGAGAGTATTAGAGTGTGTGTGTATGTGTTTGTGTGTGTGTGTGTGTGTATGTGTGCATGGATGTGTGAGAAAGAGAGGAAAAATGAAAATTGAAAAAAAAAGAAGGAAAAAGCAATCTAAGAAGTATATCGGAAAAGAACTGTGGGCATGGTCACTGGCCATGGAGTGGATGTAAACATAAGAAGATAGCTAAGTTTTCTAGGGAATTAACTGCCAAAAGAGCCACCAGCCTGGATTAAAAGAGGCTGTGAAAATTAGAGACTTAAAATAACCACCGTCACCTAAATGTCTACAGACATGAAAGATACTTAAAAACTCTTCGGCTTCCAGGAAGAGCATAGTCTCAGGTTCACTTCAGATATGTCCAAGGAAGATAATGGAAAAAGATAATGGGATCTCCCATAAGGTGGAACCAGGGGCTGTGGGGGACAAAGGACAAGGAACAGAACTAGGGAGGTCCCTAATCAAGGAACACAAACTTGGATAGGCACCCTTCAAAATGTCTGTTTGGTGGGATTGCTAAATTGTGATGCTCTTTCCAAATGGAGATGTTGATTGTGCTGATCCTGTTCCTAATCCATCACTGTGCACGATGTGGGAGGAGACTACATAATTTGATTTTTTCGTTTGTTTCCAGATCCAGATCAAGAACAAATGAACCTGATATTGAGATGATTGTCCATCACCCAGAGATCATCACTGAGCTTGATGATTTAGGGTGATCTCCCCTTGTGGGGAGGAGTGAATGTGCTTCGAGCATGGCAAGGAGGGTACGTGGAATATTTAATGTCCAGTAGGACAGATTATAGTGAACACATTGCATTGTTCACCAGGTACTTGGATTCTCTTCTTCCCGAACCCTGGTAAGATTGCACTTCCCTGCCCACTTAAAATGGGGCGTGGTCTTGAGACCTAGCATAAATGCTAAATGTCACTTTTAATTGCCAATGCAAGACATTGCAGCCCATTCTTCCCCCATTGCATTGATGACAGAAATACACGTTAAGATGCAGCCCCATATGCCTGGATCCTTAATGACTGATGAACAGTTGCTCTCTGCCAACCCGTGTTGGACACATAGCATGAGTGAGAAATAAATTTTTTGTTGAGATCTTGGAGTTGTTTCTTACCACAGCGTAATCTAGTCCATCTTGATTGACACACATCGTTTCATGCTAGAAATAGAAATTTCGTTCTGAATCAAAGGTGTATCTTATTTCTCAAACCCTCGATGAAAGACAAGATTCAACCTTTTGGCTTCCTCTGTTTGATTATATGCAAAACTAACCAAATAGACTAAAAATTTATTAAGGAACAGCTATCTTCCAGATACTGAGCCTAGAGCTTGATTTCTATGATTTGACTTAATTCTCACAATAACTCTAAAAAGGTGGGTATAATTATATTCACTTTGCAGATGAGAAGGATCAGTGAAAGCAGCATTCCAAGATCTCACAGTCAGCAAATGTCTGGGGGTACATTTCAATTCAGATCTATCTGTCCTGAAAGATGTCACTCTGTGGTGTGCGTGTGTGTGTGTGTGTGTGTGTGTGTCTGTGTTTGTGTGTGTTTTGTTGTTTCATTTTTGATACTGCTTCAAAGACAGAGTGAAAATGTTAAGAAACCTGCATTGAATTATGGCTTGTCCAGTAATATGAAATGCAAATTTTAATAATTTGCAGTTTAGTCCATAAACCAAGATAATATTCTTAGCCTCTAGGAGTAGAATATTCATTCAATTAACCTATACTAGTTTTAGTCTCTGAATGAGGTACTACGAAAGTACATTGGATCCATTTAGATTTTCATGGGTGAAATGGGTCAGCACAGATTAAACCTCATTCATCTGCTTGGGCTCTTGACTAATGGCACTTGTTGGTGAGACAGATTGGTGTGGTACATGAGGCAGCACTGTTTGATGGAAATACAGAGGCCAGTGTTCTCTTCCTCATCCTGCCACTAAATCATCGTGTGACTCTGGGTATGACACCTTCTCTCTTTCCGTCACTTAAAGTAAAAGCCAAATTTGTGAACCTGCCATAGAAGTGCCTCCATGGTCTGGTTTCTGCTAATGTCTTTTGCCATATGTCATATCTTTCTCCCCTTCACTCTTTGATTTCAGCCATGCATCTTCTTTCTGTGGGGTCTAAGTACTTACTATTAATTTATCATTAACTAACTTGGAACAATCTTCTTTTCACATCTTTACCTGGCTAACTCTGTCTCATCCTTCAGTTCTTAGCTCAAATGCCTCTTCTTTGGTGACATTCTCTAGGAAAGCTAAACTCAGCCGTCTCTATTACAGATCTCATACACCTTTTACACCTTTACGCTCTTCCTTCAGAACACTATCACATTTTATTATTATATATTGCTACCTGGGATTATTATTATTTTCTATAAATTAAAAAAAATAATGTGTTTTTTTTTTTTTTTTTGAGAGAAGGAAGAGAGAGAAAGAGAGAGCACGAGTCGGGGAAGGACAGAGTGAGAGGGAGACACAGAATCCGAAGCAGGCTCCAGGCTCTGAGCTGTCAGCACAGGGCCCAACGCGGGGCTCGAACTCACGAACCGTGAGATCATGACCTGAGTCGAAGCTGGACCCTCAGCTGACTGAGCCACCCAGGCGCCCCTATCTGGGCTTATTATTAATGCTGCACCCCCCCCCCCGCACCAAAATCTAGGATTGGTGTGATAATATTTGCTTTCACTCAGCACTGTTTTCTCTGTATTGAGAACAATGCCTGCTGCATAGAAGATCTCAATTACATTTGTTGAATGAATGAAATTAATGTGTAAAATGAGAGGGCTGGGCAAGGAGATCATCTAATCTTTTAGTATTCACATTCATTGGCTTGCCAGACTTAGTCTGCAATTTGCCTAGGAAAGACACAGAACAAATTTAAGCAGCCCATGTGACTCACACCTCCTTTCTACCAGACTCAGTAGCAAATACTACAGCTTGCGTGCAAAGAAAGCATCAAAATTATTTGTACACATGCTGTTCTCTGGAGAAAAAGCAATTGCTATATTCAAGGGAGGTATAAACCAGAAATAAAGTCAACTACTTTTTCCAGGCACCCAACTTCCTTGAAATACAGTATTCTGGAGTGACCATCACACATATTTAAAAAAAAAAAAATCTATGAAAAATCCACTAATGCACTGGGGCATGAATACACAGTAGCAAATAATTCAAGATATATAGCAATGTGCAGCCAAGTATCTCAAATTAGAATTGAGCTCATTGAAGGTAAAATTAGATGCTAACATATTTAAAAAGTCCAAACACAATTCTCTCTCCTTCTTCTTGTCCAGAGTCATGGAAACAACCACTCCATGACCTGAAATAAGTTCCAAGCTAAGAGACGACTGCCATGCTATTATATAAAGTCTTTAGATCACTACGTTTTCACTAACACTGAAAACTAAAATTAGAAGAGTATTTCTCCTCAGTTCTTGCTTCTTAAACCTATCTTAACAATTCCTTGAAATAGTCCCATATAATATGGTTCGTGGTTAACCCTCCAGCCCCACCATATACTTTCCTAGCCTCAGACTCTCCAAAAGATGCATAAATTCATTTCAGTTTCTAGAAGGCACCAACTCTCTCTTGCCTTTTGGCATTCCTGGTCCTAGACCCTCCTACTAAAATACCTCCTCATCCACTTCTTTGCCTTAATAATTCCTACCCATTTTTTTCAACTTCACAGAAAGTCATTTTGAGGAAATCTTCCCTAACCTCTCTCTCTTCTTTATTTATTTTATTATTTTTTAAAACATTTATTTATTTTTTTTTAATGTTTATTTTATTTTTGAGACAGAGAGAAACAGAGCATGAACGGGGGAAGGTCAGAGAGAGGGAGACACAGCATCTGAAACAGGCTCCAGGCTCTGAGCTGTCAGCACAGAGCCTGACGCGGGGCTCGAACTCACGGACCATGAGATCATGACCTGAGCCGAAGTCGGCCACTTAACCGACTGAGCCACCCAGGCGCCCCAACACTTATTTATTTTTAAAAGACAGAGAGAGACAGAGTGTGAGTGGGGGAGGGACAGAGAGAGAGGGAGACACAGAATCCGAAGCAGGCTCCAGGCTCTGAGCTGTCAGCACAGAGTCCGACATGGGGCTCAAACCCACTAACCGTGAGATCATAGCCTGAGTTGAAGTCAGACGCTCAACTGACTGAGCCACCCAGGCAGGAGCCCCATCCTCTCCTCTTTAGACTAAGAGCCCCTTCTGTGTTCTTCTCTAGCACCCTGAGGGTTCCTTCTCTATTCCTTAGCACACTCTATTATAATTGCCTCCTTAGGTTCTCGAGAGATTATCTTATCTACATTCTATCCTCCCACCCAGCACAGAGTGGGTATTTAATAATTGCTTGTTACATGAAGGAACAAAGTCTGTAAACAAGTCTAAATTCTTCCCAGACAGCTTCAGAGTCCTTCTGGAAGTACCTAATTGTTTTCTGAGGTTCTTCTGCAATGAGAAATGCACTATCTATAGAGTCTACCTACCTGTCTAGAAATGAAATGAAATGAAATAAAATTAAATACTTTGTGGGGTTTGGGTCTAAAGATAATGTAAATAAAGGAAACCCACAGGTATAAAACCCTCAATTTAACTTACTTTTTATTTCTTGCTAAATAAATAATCATAAGAAATGAATATTAGCTTTTGACTAACTTGACTTTCCCTCCAACACATCCTCGAAGAACAGAAATAAACTGAGGTCAAGAAACAGAAGGGCTAAGGAAAGAAGTCCAGATGAAAGTATCAATACACAGGTTTATGATTTTCTGAATAATCAGCAATTACTGGATATTGGATATGATCAACCCTGTGTTTATCTTTTGGGACTGAAGTTCAATGTCTTTTATAAAATTTGTTTTCTTGGTACTATTCCTTCAACCTTTATGGAAAGTATAGTTAGCCTCTGATCTTTGTGACATTCCTAAAATTAATCGCTGACACCCTGCCCAGGGCCGCCCCTGTGTGGATGGAATCAAGTTCAGTGTCCTCCGGGGATCAGAGGAGACAACCCAGGAAACCTGGGCACAGGGGTTTCTTTTATTTCCTGTGACTAAAAAACACAAGGCCCCAAAGCCTTGCATTACCAGGTAGAGTCCAGAGCTGCAAATCAACTGAAAGGGAGGGGGCAGAATACGCATTTCTTCCTACCTCTGACAAAGGGAACCCAGTGGCCGAAAGAACGAAGAAACCTTGCTAACTTAATTCTTCTAATTTTCATTCTAACGTTATGAAAGGGGAGTCGTCTTTGACACATGGAAGGACAGATCTGTGTTTTGAACTCCTTCCCTTCTCGTTGCTTACAGAAGGCACCTAATAAGTAGGAAAAAGGAAGCCAGTCCCCAGGAAACAGCCTTCCCCACCAGTGAAGGACTTGGCCAATGAAGAAGACAAATAAAATAGACGGCTCCTTAGTGCTGTCTCTCAGGGTGGGGGTGGGGGAATGCAAACCACTTCTACATGTGGGCTTCATGAAAACTTTGATCTGTAAGCAATGTGCTATCAAAAGTACAGAGTAACCACAGGAATTATTTTGTGTGATCTCTGCACCAAGGATTTGGGGCCTGCAAAGTACAGGAGGCATGTTTTTTTTTGCACTGGCCATTTTAGTATTCATGTCTCCTGTACTGCTTTCTAATAAGTTAAGAATGAAACGGGAGACTGCGTGCAGGAGTGAGAAATGCAGGAAGAGCAGAACTGTAAAATAAAAATGAACGAAAGTGCATCTCAACCTCCCGTCCGTTATTAACAATCAAGAGGACAACAATGCCAATTTTACTGTTACTGCTTAACATTTTGCACTGACAAAGGGACTTTATAGTCATTTTTGCCTGTTATTTCTTGATACTTTTTTAAGAGAGACCACGGAGGTCTGTCACATTAATTATATAATGCTATATTAAATGATTTTTCCGAAGGGGAGGATAAAAATGCAATCTGTGCCAGCATGTTCCCAAAAAACAGTCTTTTCAGCGAGAATAATTGTTCCCTTTGCTGTTCAGGTAGACCAGACCGCTGACTGGCTGATGGTTGGATTTTGTTTTCTTTATGTTCTGTAGATCCACTCTCTCACTTTTACTCACCCCTCCTCCATTCAACTTATTATTTGTGCACCCCTTCAACTGTGATTCTAAAACGTAACATAACAGGGTGAGAAAAGAGAGAGAGGATGACTGCCTTTCCTCTTAATTCTTCTTTGTTATATAATTCATGTAAGCCATGGCTCCCACAGCGGTGGTCATGCTCCTGTCCGTGGAATGGCATCTTTCTCAAAGGAGCGTATTTGAGAGACAGGCTGAGAAATGCGTGCTCGAGCCAAGTGGGTGAAGGAGTCTTAAGATTCAGAGGCTTTGGCTAACCTCGAGTTTGCTAGTTAAGCTTGTTAGTTTGTTTGTATGGAGACAGCCATTTAATAAATAAGCAGACCCCAAACCAGGCACCGTCTCCTAGCCTTAATTGTCGTCCTGGTCCCCCTGCCAGAAACTTCAGCAGTTCATCTGGGTCAAAAGAACGTCAGTGGGCAGCTTTGAAATCCATAATGCTTCATTGGATTTGGGGAGAATGTGGATTTTTGGTTTTTTCATTCCACTGAGAAACATTTCTTCCTTTATTGTTAGATAGCCCAAATAGTGTGGAAATCTTTCAGTGACCTGACTTATTTATTAGTCCAATAAGATGCCTGGATTAAAAAAATACAGACCAACAGCAGAAATCATCCAGGTAAGCTGTCTATATCTCTCCAACCAACCTGAAAAATATGCCCTCACTTGGGGCCACGTGGTCACAGCCCAACAGGTAATAAACTCTATTTTTTAAAGTACAGGTTCCAGTGAAACGAAGAGTGTAAGTGGAGTAGACATTATTTCAGAGCTAGGAGTGTGCCTGACTGTAGAAAAAAGGTTCAAGGCCTTGGAGTATGCTCCCATTATAAGAAGTCTATACATTAATGTCTTTGTTTCCTTCCACGTCAAACCTGGTGAATGGAGTCAATAGATAGATACCCATTTATCTTTACTTCTTAGTCTGTGGATGGCCACATCCAACATATGAAAACCATGGAAGACAGGCTCCTGACTCGGGGGCAGCGGGTCCAAGTGTTGTACCTGTGGCAGTGCAATTTGTCTCTCCTCTGCATGGAGAGCCTGAGTTGACCGATACCTCTAGGGTACAAAACTATACACAATCCTTGTGCTAATATTGGTAGTGACGTTACAATACTAGTCATGATACCTGCACTTTGTGGAGCTCACACAATGTCAGATGACTTATAAACACTTTATTTTAAAAATACTCAAATGGTGCTGACAAGAATGAAGAAGCCATGAATTGGGATATTTACATGCCTCGCTCAAGATCATAGACATGGGTTTGAATCAGGTCTGACAGATTCAAGTTCATGCCTTCTTACCAGTTCCTTCTAAGTAAAGAGCTAAATCAGGCAACGTGAAAGATTTGAGTAGGGTGACCTTGTGTTTCAGTGTATACCTATTGTCCCATCAGTAGGTCCCCATTTCATGCTCTAAAGTGTCCCAGTTTGGAGAATAAATGGGATGACCACCCTGTCTCCGAACAAGGTTTAAAACAAACATAAGACTTTTCTTAGGTGTTACTCATGATGCTTTAGTGAATCTTTTTGCCTTTAATGAAGGGCTTCAAACCAATAACAAATTGGACCTTGCCTGGTGTGTCTGGGAAAACAGACGGATTTGTGAACGAATATCACTTACTGCTTGAGTGTGATATCCTTTTGCCTCTCTCTCCGTCTGTCATCGCTCTTCAAGAATCTTTGTCTTTCCTTCTTCTCTCCTCCCCCTAATATCCGTGTCTTATGCTGCCTAGGCTTCCTCTATTGATCAAGTGTCAGATAATTGATTCTTTGGTTTTACTTTAAAAATACCGGTTGGTCACTCGTTGTTAACAGTACTTTTGTCAAAAAGAGAATAAAAAACATTTGAAGACATCTCTAACTTCTTTTTCTTTTTTCCTTCTCCTTAAGCCTGCAGCTATTATCCCCCCACTTCTTTACTATAACCGTGGTGTATAGGCGTCCAGGGAGCTTCCGCGTTGTGCTCGCGGACAACGCTACTGGTAGTTTCGCTGGGGTAAGCCAGCTCCGAAATGTATTATTTCAAGCACCACCTCACATGTCTGTGCTCCTCTTCTGCTCTTATGGGCAAACTGTTGTCCTGTTTCTATTCTTTTAAAGGGCTTTAGTAAGAGGAAAGGAACTGATTTAAAAAAAAAAAAAAACAAGCTGATAAAATATATAACTGCTTCAAAGACACAATGCTGTAAGAAAATGTAACTTTTTCTTTTGTCGGTTTTAAATGTATGGCTTTGATTTATGGATCAAAATTACTCATTTATTATTTTATCTATACAGCTCTGGGCAATTTTGACAGTTAAAATTTAGTTTTATTGACCAGTGCAGCCACTGTGCCCACGAGGGGCCTGGTGCACACAGCCTGCTGCACTCAAGAAATGATGATTTTTGATTCCATGACTGAGTCAGATTGGGAATCATAACCAATGTAACAATAAGTTCCAAATCTCGGTGCCCAAGGCAAGAGGTTTGCTGTAAAACACAATCACCCTATAAGGAGGGGAGGAAGAGAATCTTGGGCCGAAGTCTGCAAGCACAGTTTAATGCAGCTGGGACAGGCCCTGGGTATCTGTCCACCCAAACTGTGGAACAACAGAAGGGAGTGCTTCTCTAAGACCCAGTTCCACAGACTAAAGATTAACGAGCAGAAATGCTTAAAAGGCAAAATGCATGTTAGTTACATAGAAATGAACTAAACAAACATCAGGATATGAGAAAATTTAGTGCTATCCACCAACCTTTCACTTTTCAAGAAACCAAAAAAATAAAGAAAGAAAGAAAATAAAGAAAAGAAAAGAAAAAAAAAAAGGAAGAATTTCTTTTGGAACATCTCAGTTACTACCTCCTCTCTGTCACAGAAACACAAACTCGTGCAGTGGTTAGGCCAGTTTAATTTAGGCCTATTCCACGACCAAATTGGCCACCTCTGCAATGTTAATTTAGTCTTTTACTCTAAATCCCCTGGGATACATAAACAGACCTCCAAAGGGTAACAAATCAATAAAATGTCTAATTTGATTAACCACGTTTTCGCATCCATCAGGACAGCTCTGCGCGGAAATAAATAGGTGGGTAAATGAATAAAGAAGGGCACTCACTTGTGAGTATTTTCCACGTCTTCTTGTCATCATCATAGTACTGGACCAAATTGCTGGGGAGCCGGTCCGGCCCGGGAGGCAAGCCTCCAACCAGTAACAGCATTTTCTTGTTAGAGCGAATTCTTCACCCAAAACAAAAGAGGAGATGGAGAACCACATTATTGTAGAGCCTCTTTAGTGGCAACGAAATCATAACCATCAAAAGAATGTTCCTTGCTTGCAGATTTCTATTTCATTTTTTCCTGTTTCTTTTCCCATTCATGTCTCAACAATTTTTTTTTTTGAACCAAGCAGAAAAATGATCAGAAGAGCAGCATATCCCCATACTCATGGAATAATAAGCTCCCTTTATGCAATTTGTTAGAGGTTCATTCTAGAACGACCTTTTTCTTATATTATCCCTTTAAATCATCACTCTTTACAGCTGAGTACACATGAAATGCTCTGGAGTTGTACTAAGGTTAAGCATTAAAGTTGCATGTCAAAAATCGTATTAGTCAAAATCATTATTATAAGCCATTCTCCACTCAAAGAACCTTGAAAAAATTAAGGTTATGCAGAGAGTTTGTGAGCCAACTCTTTAATCACCCAGGGAACTTCCAATACCAGTTTGGTACAATTAGTAGCACGGGGCTAACTGGGGTGGGTTAACTGGTATCGAGGAGACTTTTTGTTTGTTTAATTTAGCTGAGACTTCTGCCTTCATCTCCTTCCCAGCGCCCCCTCCCTCCCCAGCCTCCCCCCGCCCCCCACCCCATCCCTGGGCACCACTGGCGACACAGCAGCACCAATTGGTAAAAATGAGACTGTGAGGTTGTTTTGAGCCTCCCCAGAGTGGAGCCCTGCCAATGCTTGCCACTGATCCAGCGGCATGAACCTGCTCGACTGTGCAAAGTCACTCTAATTCCCTCCCTCTGTTTTTCTACCTTCTCCCCCAGGGGGCAACCACTGAAAGGAGTGACTACCCACCCATCAAGAGCTGGCAATTCGCTGCTATTAACCGTGACTGTGATTCCCAGTCTGCCTGGCAGTTCCTGAGAACAGGCCTGCAACGTCTCATATGCAGTAAAAGCTATAAGATGCACCCTGGCCGGCACACTCGACCTGATGGATGTGCGATCCTCAGGAAGGGTAATGGATTGAGCACACTTGCGATTGGAGCAGGGAGGGGAGGCCCAGACCCCCACAAGGGGCCTGCTGATTTAACGGTCGCTTTACATATAATTGAACTTTTCATTTACCTGAAAGGCTGAAGGTGGTGGTGGCAGAAAGGGAACAACCATGACTGAAGGAAAACGTCAATAAATACGAAAGGGTTCCCCTTAAATATGATCACAACCCGCGGTGGTGGCTCTGAATCTATTATTACATATTCAGCCTGTCGTTCTGATTCAAGGACGCTTGGCAAAGTACGCCCTTGTGGAGAAGCACTGTTTGTTGGTTAAGAACCTAACATTCGGAGAGTTAACTTAATACAGTTAATGACATTTCCATGTGAAGGAAGGGAACAAGAGAATTCCTTTAATGAAACTCTGGTGCCATTGAATGCATTGTATATGCCTCAGTAGAAAAAAATACCTGCTGGAGAAACTCCTATCGGGGAATCGTGGATAGTAAGTATAGCCATACTTACAGAAGAATGCATACTGTGATAGCAGCTTGCAATATTAATTTTGTCACAAAGAAAACCCCTCACTTCTTTGAATTCACAGTACTTTGGAACTGTACCCATATGCCTTATAGACCTGTAGCTGTGAAACAAAAACAGAATATGATAGCAAAGAGCTCCATACTTTGAGGATTTCAGTGATCGGGGTGGTTGGTAAGAGGGGTTATGGGAACTCAGTGCAGTAAGTACCTTTCTTTTATTTTGAAATGAGAGCATACATGACTGATGTGCTATATAATCTCTTAAATGCATGGTTACAGAACTATTTTAAGAGGATTTTATTATTGTAGTTTTTGGGTCCAAATAATCAGCCAGCCTGTGAGTATAAGAGGAATCAAGATGAGAGCAGATACTCTTTTTTAGGTTGCTATCAGTTACCACGTGTCGACATTGCTGTTGAACTGGAAGGCACCATTCTGTGGTTTTCACGATGTGACACGCCTACCTGCTGCCAGACCTCTGGTGGTGGCAGATAGACCACTATCTACGGTTAGACGTAAGAGGAAAGGACTCAGTGAGGTGGTAGTGTGACCAAAGCAATAGAATTAAATTTCTGTTATGATATTTAAATAAAGGTACTCCTTTTAAAATGTGTTTCACGAATGACACATGGAGATAAATGAATGGCTTACATTCATTTGTAAGGTTGTTTCATTAATTGATAAAGCCCGCCTCCCTGGACCAATCCACATTGGTGATTTTCAACAGCGATTTAGATGGACCATCTCTGCAGACGAGGATCTAGAGTCTTTGTTCTCTCTGCCTAAAGAAATGCTTGCTGCCATCTGTCCCCTGAGAACTGGCCTGAGACTACCGATCCTAAGCCACTGAATAGCTGGCAAATGACAACAACCCTCACCCCCGCCAACGATGACACGATTCAAAGCTAGCACAGCAGCAGCGACGGCCTCCACAGAAACTAAGACGAATCTCTAAACCAGCCAGCCTCCGCAGGGAATGTGACCAGGAATTCCTCGGAAGGAAAGGAAATCCCACCTACCCTCAGCGGCTGCGTGTTTCCTGTGAAGGCGAAGTGTTTGAAGTTCATCATGCGCGGCCTTCTTAGTGAGTGAAGACACATTTTAAATCCCGTGTCACTACATTCATATCATCATCTATTTCACTTATTATGGCATTGCGCTTGGAACATCTTGTTTCTAAAGCTTGTCGTCACTCACTTCTCCAAACCGGTATCGATATTATTTAAGTCTAAACAAAGTTTAAAACTCTACCTGGTGAGGGTGAATCACACAAAAGCCAAAAATAGGATAAAGTGTGTGAGAAGTAACAGAGTGCAGAAGAAAGAACACATAGACTAACAAAACACGTGGGAGTGGTTCCTCACCATTTTCTCCATTGACTGTCAAAACAGCCTTATGTCCCAGATAGAGCTCCATTTTACAGGGAGGTGAGAAAGTTCCCATAGTCAAAGCATACGCTGTGTTGAGACCTAGGCCTTCATATGCTACCACGCCTGTGATCTTTTTACAATTCAAATTTGTTTTTTTTTTTTTTTTAATTTTTATTTTACCATAACTTCTGACTAAGACCCAGATGACCTGGATTCCAGGGCTAATTTTGCCATTCGACAGAGTAACTTTGTATAAATTACTTGGCTTTTTGGAGCCTCTGATTTCTCATAATAGATGAATAGTATCTGACTTGCCTCTTGAAGGGATTGCCATGAGGATTATCCAAAATGAAGTGAAAAGTTCTACGTAAACTCTAAGGTAAGTGATTATTGATCTGTAGATATTGGCAACACAACGTGGGCTTCATTTCAACATACCAAGCCCGATTAAATAGTTAAAAAAGAAAAATAATATTTTTCTCTGAGATCCTTGTTGAGTTCATGTATATAAATACAAGCTAATGAAGAGGACTTCGCTACCCAGCTGTTATCTTATGTGTTCTTAGAAAACTATCACTTTAATTACATTGGATATCTTTTGAGCCTTGTTATAAGAAAATATACATTTGGACAGTACATAAAACTGAACCTTTCTGGATCCAAATAAAGGACCCTAATAGAGATCACTCTACATTTCTTATTTCATAAGAATAAAACAAATGAGACAAACCATCACATATTTTACTTTGATTTAAATGCAATGTCAACTATTCAATTACTCCTAGAAAGTAATACACGTGAATAATTCCTGTGGAAAAGCTTCCATTCTTTTTGCAATGTGCAATTATAATAGTGACAATGACAATAATGACAGATAATAATGCATGTGTATCGGATATTGAAACCTCTGATTATCATGCTATTTATTTGGTGTGTGTGAACTTCAATTTGAAAACACCATGATAAAAAAGATACCTTGTGAACCAGAAAAGTAAAATTAGGAGAATCTGAATTAACTTGCTGAAGGGGGTTTCAGTTACTCTTTTCTAAATAATTCCAACCTTACAGGTTTCATTTTAGATTAGCAAAATCTATAAATGTAGCCCTTTTGCAGAGATTAGAGTTCCTTCATATGGCTACCTGTATACCTGTTAGAAGCCCTTTATATAGGGAACCAATTTATCCAAAATTAATATGTTCTCTTCAAATTTAATATTTTTAAAATACAGGTACTCCTTTTTACTCTTCAACTTGACACCACCTAGATCAAACTAATGTGTTTAAAAGACATGGAATTAGAGACAAAGAGCTTAGTATGTCATGATTAATAATATTATTTCGATGCCTTTGATTTGGGCTCCTAGATTCTTGCATAGAAAAATATAAGGTTAAAAAGGCGATGGAATTTGAAGGTCCCCTTTGTTCCATCTCAGTAATTGCCCAACATTTACCATGTGTCATATTTGTGTGTGTGTGTGTGTGTGTGTGTGTGTATACGCATGTGCTCACGCGCATATGTAGTTTGGTTACGGGGATGAATGATTGAAGGATGACCTAAAACCTCCTGGTGTAAACAAATTTTTCATCATACTGGTGCTATAAGTACAGTAAAGTCTCATTTATTTATATTTCAGTGATTTGGAACTTTAATTATTGGGAAACAGGCCAGATAAAGTTTACCTTTCCATGATACATGAAAAAAGTTTTCATTAACTAAATTGCAAGAAGAGTTTTAACCTGTTTAACAACTCAGGAGGTCTGCTGGCATTTTAGAGCTACCTATGTCCATTTAGACCAAATTCATTTTACAGACTACAAATCTTTCTCATTTATGTGGTAAAGAAAATATTCTATAATCTTCTAAGACTCATTAAATGAGGGAGTTAGAAGACAACTTTGAAGTAATCTAGTTCAGTGATCCCCAAGCCTGGTGAGTCACCAGAATCATCTGAGGGGATTACAAGATTTAGATTCTTGATATGGATTCTCCAGGCTCCACTCCCAGAGATGATGATTCAATTGGGATGAGGCCTTAAAAATCAGTAATGTTTCACAGTCTTCCAATTGATTCTAACTAACGTAGAGCCAGATTTGAGGTCACTGATTTGGTCCTGCTCTCTACCTAAAGTAGAAATCTTTTCAGTAGTTTTTTTTTTTTTTTTGTAGGTAATTATTCTTATCAATTATGCGATTTATTTTATATTTAAAAAAATTTAATGTTTATTTTTGAAAGAGAGGGAGAGACAGCGAGTGGGGGAGGGGCGGAGAGAGAGGGAGACACAGGATCTGAAGCAGGCTCTGGGATTTGAACCCTCAGTACAGAGCCGGATGCGGCGCTCGAACTCATTAACCTGTGAGATCGTGACCTGAGCTGAAGGCAGATGCTCAGCCGACTGAGCCAGGAGCCTCTCAATTACGCAATTTATAACAAAATGGACCTTAGTTTTTCAAAACTGCTTTATTGTGGAAAGATGTCGGACAGTTGTGTTAAATATCTGTCTTTCTCCTTGTGCTGAGCTGAAAATCTACCCAAGTCTTTTAGAGAAAAAAGAGCAAGCACTTGTGTCTGTTCTGGCAGGCTTCAAATATCGCAAGATAGTTGCCATAGGTCTTTTCTTTTCTGTGTTAAAAATCCTCCTTTCTTTCTGAGAAAGTTTCCGTTTTCCCTAGCATCACACTCACCTCCTTAAAATATCTCTGCACCATCATTGTCCCCTTTTAAATATGTGATCAGAATTGTATACAATATAACAAGTGTGGTATGTGATACGATGTATACATATGCATATATATAAAAATACATGCTATAAGGTTTTCTAAAATTACAATAGTCTTTTAGCAGCCACAGTGCAGTGGTGGATTCCTGTTAAGCTTCCAGAGGACTACAAATATAAAATTTTTTTTAAAACCAAGAGTTTTCAAGTCAGGTTTTTCCTATCCTATATTTCTTCTAGTTAAATATTTTAAACATCAACACGTGATTATTTTTAAATGTTTTTGTATCTTCTACTGATTTAGGTATTTTGTTTCAATTCACTTATTTTTTTAATTAAAAAATGTTTATTTATTTTTGAGACAGAGAGAGAGAGAGAGAGAGAGACAGAACATGAGTGGGGGAAGGGCAGAGAGAGAGGGAGACACCAAACTTGAAGTGGAGTCCAAACCTGGAGCTGTCAGCACAGGACCCCACGTGGGGCTCGAACTCACTAACTATGAAACCATGACCTGAGCTGAAGTCAGATGTTTAACCAACTGAGCCACCCACGCACCCTTGTTTCAATTCACTTATTATTTAGCAGTTATTGAGTTTGTACTATGTTCCAGGTACCATTCTAAACACTAGAGCTAATGATGGGAATAAGAGGTATAAATTCCTTGTTCCTCATGGCACTTACTTCCATCCTAGAGGGAACATCTATTGAAAATATCATGGTTCTTGAAGTAGAGAGCCTGGTTGTTAAGGGCATAAGCCTTACAACTTGGGCGAGACCCCTGGTTTCAGTTCTTTCAAGATGAGTGACCTTGGGCTCTTTTCCCCTTTTAACCTTATTTATAAAAGAGTGATAACAACAGACGTAAGGCATGGTTTTTTTTTTTTTTTTTCAGGAATAAATTAAACAACATACGCACAACATTTATAAAGTGCTAGATAAATTCTATCATTGCCATCCTCCTCTTCTCCCTCATCACCATCATCATCAGTATTAGCTATTTCTTTGTGTAACTTGCAGATTTGACAAGGTAGTGTGGCCTCTGTCCCCATCCAAGTTTTATTACCTAAAAATAATAGTGTTGTATTTCTTTTGTTCAGGTGTTTTAATTATCGTAACTTGTTCACAATACGAACTCATTGGGGTTTTACTCTGGAGTTCCTCATATATAGCCTTTAGGAGTATATCACTTTTTTTTTTTTGAAACATAGAGATTTGACGGAAAAACTAGGCAGTTATGAAGTAGCAAAGTAAACTGGGATAGATAATCATCCTCCCATCCTCTTAAGGCCAGCTTAGTTTTAATGTAAGAGTCAGTCACACATGAATTTAAATTCTCTTTCTACCACTTCATAGGTTCATACCCTTGGGTATATTCAATCTCTTTACACCTCAGTTGCTTCATCTGTAAAGTGGGGGTGCTGTGAGGGTTAAGTGTAATGGGAAAATAAATGGTTGTGAATAAAATCACCTTCTAGAGCCAGTCCCTTTAACAAATGAAAAGTACTTTGTGCTGCTGATGCCTTGAAAAATAAGTGTCTCTGCATAGTGAAGGAAGAGAAAAACTGATACCTCCAACATAATCCAGTAGGGAGAGGCTGGAGAAGATTGGAAGAAGTTATGACTCATTCCCATTACTTTCCAATTTCAACGGACTTTCCTAAACCTATGATGGCTTGGTATTTTCTACTAGCAGGGAGAAAGGACAATTTCACATCTGGTGGTACAGCAGGGATGTATAGTGGTGGTCTGGAAGGCAGGAAAAGCCAGAATGAGGCAAGCTCCCAGGGATTCACGGAAGTGACGATGGTTTTGGGTTTCCACCAGCCATGAGATTGGTGGGGTTTCCAACAATTTTACCAGATCTGGGAAGCCACCAGCTGACATTTGGCTCACATGTGGAAAATATTTATGTCGTTCCCATGGTAATCAATTGATTAATGATAACAATTATTATTATGCATGATTATTAACTTTACAAATCACTCATGTGAAAATCAATCATTGGCATTTGACTTTTTCTTATATTGCTTAGAAGCCTTTCAGAAACCATAGGTTGTGCTGTTTATAAATAGCCAGAATCTTTACTGCATAAGCAAGTTTCACAAAAATATAAAACCACTGGGCTTCCTACAGTGGTGTGGATCCAGATCTCATTAACAAATTCAACCTGCTCACCCTTTGGTCTGCCATCTCTCTGTTAAAGATGTCACCAAACCCTATCAAAGTCACCAATTAAAAAAAATTTTTTTTTGATGTTTATTTATTTTTGAGGGAGAGAGAGAGAGAGAGAGAGAGAGGGGGAATCTGAAGCAGGCTCCAGGCTCTGAGCTGTCAGCACAGAGCCCCTGGCAGGGCTTGAACCCATGAACTGTGAGATCATGACCTGAGCCAAGGGCAATGCCTAACCAACTGAGCCACCCAGGCACACCTCAAGTTACCAAGTTTTATGATAATCTTGACCCTTCTGCCATTTTCTTGCTATAGTCGATCTTTTGCCAAGTCCTATAGATTCTAGAGCCGTAAAGTTTCTTCGGCCTGTCTCTTCATCCCAGTCAGACCACTATTAGCCTGATTCAGCTGGGTTGGCTCTCTCTCGAGCTGATGTAGCAGTGGTGTCTCTCCTTTCTGCACTCCCATTGAATCTCCCCTCAAATTTGAATAAATTTGCCAAATTAATTTCAGCAAAGCCTGATGTTAACTATCAACTACTTCAGTCTTCTTTTGAAAAACTATCAAACAATTCCCCATTGCCTATCATCTACAGGGGGCACATTTCCCCCACATTGTAACTTCCCTTTTCTCTCTCACAGGTAAATGCCTTCCCTGAGATTCTTTTCAGGGATAAAAGAGTTTCTGAGTTAAGGTCTGAAAAAACTTGAAAGAGGAATTTCAGCTGGAAATTGCTTAGACCATGGGGAAAAGTAAGCAGAGGAAGATCCGGAGTGATTGGCCAGGAGGAGACTTTGAAAATCAGCTAGCCTTCCCTAAACTTCCAGCTAGAACGGTCCCCAAAAGTCCCCAGAGGACAGCTGCTACCCTTTTCTTAAATTTTTCCAGAGAAGTAAACTCCCTTGAGAATTTGTTCCAGCTGATTTGCTGTTGTATTTAGGTTTCTTTATCATAGCTGTTCTTGGTAATTACACAGCAGCTTTCATCGGAAGAGCCTTTAAATAGACCTGATAATGCCTCTCTGAGGTAGGTAAACACAAAGTATCATTATCCCCATTTAACAGATGAAAGAATAGAGGAAAAAGGGCTTGGGCATCTTTTCCAGTGCCTCGGGATGGGTTTTATTTCCTCTATTCACAGAGGAAATGTCTCTAGGGTTTTCTCACACCACCCTTCTGTGATTCTCAGGGTCAAGTGTAATTGAAAATGCCTTAGCTTCCCATCTTCTGACATTGGTGCTGCCCCTCTTCCTACCACTGTGAGTCTGGCTGCATGATGACAGGGGACTGGTCAGTTGTACACATTATTCAGTTTTTCTAAGATGGAAGTAACTTTAAGATTTGCTTGATCATATCATAAAGACAATTCATGCTTGCTGAGAAAAATTCTGTCTATACTTATAAGCAAAAAGGACTTAGTATCTAATAGGTGGTCAATAAATACTTCTTGTGTGAATGAGACAATGATAAATTAAAGAACGAATGGGTGAAAAGAGTCACTGGTAATCCCACCTTTGAGAAACACATCATTACAGATTCTTTATCATCTTTTTTCCCCCTCTCATCTGTTTTAACTTCCAGTCAGTGAGTGTGGTGGTGAGGACATGAGAAGGCAAAAGGGATGAGGAAAAGTCATGTTTCTGAACTATAAGGTGGGAGAGTCAGAGAGTAATACTTTGGGGTACAGTCTTATTAACAAACACCCAGATCTAACCTGCCACCTTTGCTCTGCACTGCCCCAAACCCTTTTGTTTTTTATGCCTACCTGCACATGTCCAAATAATGTCTTACCGTTACCACACATCCATGAGTGTTAGTGGATACCTCTGTCTTTCTCTTTGTTCTTTGAGATTATTATTGTCTCATAGAAGGGGAGCTACCCCGATAGAGAAATGTTACCAAGTTTCAGTTATTAGCACAATATTGAACCTTCATGATATTTGCTACCTTCACACACTGATATTATTTAATATTTTATTTAAAACTGCTCACTAAAAAAAGAAAAAAAACCCGAAAAACAAAAAACATAAAACTGCTCACTTAAAAAAATGTTTAATACCATTCTACTCTAAGGTTCCCAGGGCTGGTTGCTCCCAGAATCACCTGGGAAAGATTTTACAAAGCATCAAGAATGGGGGCAACCTCTCAGAGATTCTGGTTTAACAACCCAGGGTGGGACCCAGCACTGGTTTTTGTTTGTTTGTTTTTTAAAGTTTTCTGTGGGATTCAATTGCACAGGTAATACTGAGAATTACTGCTCTAAGCAATTGTATTTATGAATTATAGGCTTCATGGGTTAATTGTTTATTTCTAATACATGCTCAAATGTGGTAATACCTCAAAAATAAATAAACATTTAAAAATTTTTAGAAACGGGGGCGCCTGGGTGGCTCAGTCGGTTAAGCGTCTGACTTCGGCTCAGGTCATGACCTCACGGTTAGTGGGTTCAAGCCCTGCGTCGGGTTCTGTGCTGACAGCTCAGGGCCTGGAGCCTGCTTCGGATTCTGTGTCTCCCTCTCTCACTGTCCCTCTCCTGCTCATGCTCTGTGTGTGTCTCTCTCAAAAATAAATACATGTTAAAAAAAATTGAAACGCAGTATTACCTAACTTGCTACGAGAAATTTAGAAAGGGCTTTTTGTGTACCGTCTGAAATTGCCTCACGTCCTCCCGGTGGTAGGTCATCATAGTTGAGGACACGCTATCATGAATGGAAGAAACCGGGACTTTAAAATTTGAATCTCTAAACATTGGGTTACATTCCACCCCTGCCACTAGTTATGTGTTTGGCCATGAGAAGATCAGCCTCTTTGCTGACTACGGCTTTGCCCTTCGCAATCCCAGATGACCACCTTCACGACCCTCACCTCAGCCCCTGTAGCTCGCCAGCGTCTCCCCCAATTCTTCCCTGGCACGTACGACTTCTGGGTGAGTTGGGAATGTGACCATGTCTTCCTGTGTGTGGATGGGGTAGTTTGCTCGTGCCTTTGCCTCTTTCCTCTGGAACCAAACCTGCAGACTGGTTAATGGTGGTAGAGGTAGATGCGACAAAAAAGCGTTCATCTGAACCCATGAAATGCAAGCCTCCCCGGGGCTTAGCGCATAAGCCTGAAGGGCCAGAACAGGGCCATGTTTACGCTGTGCAGAGCACTTCACACTCCATCCCTGGTCCTTTGCTTCACGAGGGACCATGGCTTCCGGCCAACTTGACACCCGCTGCATGCCCTGCCCTGCTCCTTCCACACCTCCCAGATTAAAGCTTCCTTTAGCAACTAGAAGCAGCTGAATATCTTCTTTGCTTGATTACCTATATAATCCCTAATTCTAATACCTAGTACTTAGTGCCTTTCTTCTGAAGAGCATAAATTGCAATGGAAATGGCATCTCATTAATCCTCCTCGCATCCCTGTGAGGAAGTTGAGTGGCAAGTATTACCTCCTAGACTAATCCTCGTGCCTGCGCGTGGGACACCGGGTCTCACTGCTCACTAGCACGGATGCTTGCTACCGAACGAGCTGGCAGGGACAACCAACGTTTGTGTGATGGGAGAAAGCTCTTCTCCTTGTTCAAGGGAGAAGTGGTTCTATGCAGCCTGTCACAGAGGAGCCATTCGAGCTCTGTGTAGCTCGGTGACAGGGGGAGATAGAGCATTACTCACGCTAGTGATGGACTCATAAGTAATGCCTGCTCTTAAACTCCTAATAAAGCTCAATTTTTAGACTCTGCTGCCTCCTGAGAACCAGTCTCATTATTGAGACTTCTCTTTCTTTCTTTCTCTCCCCAGCCCATCTGGCCCTCTTTTTGAAGAGATAAAGTGACTTCCTGACCTGAGGAAACTGGTACCTGCTTGCTGCCCAAGAAGAAGTGCAGAAAGACAGAAGGATACTGTTGAAAATTCACGTTCGGGATATAACAGACCTGGCTACAATTACTTGTCTCTGAGAGTCTGGGACGCAACGGTCAAAACGAATAGATTAACAAAATCAGCATTCCGAAGGAATCAGCGTTCCAGTGATGCTGAGGGGGACCATGGCTAGATCCTACCTCATGATCTAGAGCCTGATTTTATCCATTACTCTAACTCCAGGGAGAGATTTCTCTTGGGGAAGCTAGGAAGCTTGTTCTGAGGAACTGGAGCCAGCCTCCCGCCAAGTGGGCTGTTTCCAGTTGGAGAGTCACTGCAGGAGCGGCCATACAGGAAGACAGTGAGAAAAGTTAGTTAGGAACCGAATATATTACTCCAGGCTTCTCTTGGAATATTCATGGCAACACATAGGTGTCCATCTTCAATTCAAGAAAAGGGAGTTTCGGCTGATACCTTCTAAATGGGCCCAGAATTTGAGTTTAGGGGAAGAATAATTCTATGAAACCATCCTGGGGTTAAGACAAATGAAGAAGGTTGCCCTTACTTTTGGGTAGACACATAGCAAGGGACTGAGGCAGGCCCGGGGTGTGTGTGTGTGTGTGTGTGTGTGTGTGTGTGTATGCTGTGGAGACAATGAGGTGTGGCTTGTGGGATCCAGCTTAGGGACACCCTGCTGCTGTGGGTGAAATAGGAATCTCTTATCCTCCTCCTCTTTTCCTCTCCCTCCCTGTGGGGAGCCAGTTCTTTCTGTTCTTTGCTGCTTCACCAACCCTGGAGGGCCTAATGCTAAAGTAAACCCTAGCTCCAGGGCTCTGTGAGGCTGAGAGACTCTCCAGCGTTCCCCCTGCAAAGGGCATCTGTGTGGAAGGCTCACAGACCCTCCCAGTCGGCCAACACATGACACTGCCTTCTTCAGTTATCAGATTTTCGCCAGGTGGAAACAAATTATCTTGGGAAAATTGACCACATTCTCTAAAACTGAATTGTGAACACTGTACTGTGTGGCTTGACTTATTCTGAAAATTCTCTGGTGCAATAGTCTCATCATGAGGACATAAATCCCTTAGAGTCTGGTAATTCCAATAACCTTCTCTATCACCCATTTCCCCTCTACTCATGTTAGTTTACCAGAGTACTTTGAATTTTGCAACACATTTCCCTCAGACGTATCTTTCAGTAAATTACTGTTCTCATTTTCTCCCTTCTTCTATCATAGATATGTAGCAAATTGGAAAACAGAAGCAATTTTTTGTTTAGTCTTATGATTTTTGAAGTGTGGTCCAAAAGCCACCAGTAGCAAAACCACCTGGGATGTTGCTAAATATGTAGGTTCCTGGGTCCACATTCCTGATCAGTTCATGAAGAATCTCTGAGGTAGGGCTAGGGAAGATATATTTATTTAAAAATCTCTATTGTTGGGGTGCCTGGGTGGCGCAGTCGGTTAAGCATCCGACTTCAGCCAGGTCACGATCTCACGGTCCGTGAGTTCGAGCCCCGCGTCGGGCTCTGGGCTGATGGCTCAGAGCCTGGAGCCTGTTTCCGATTCTGTGTCTCCCTCTCTCTCTGCCCCTCCCCCGTTCATGCTCTGTCTCTCTCTGTCCCAAAAATAAATAAAAAAATGAAAAAAAAAATAAAATAAAAATAAAAATCTCTATTGTTGATTCTTAAGAGAACTACTGACTCACGCAAGACTTTCTGAGGTCGAGGAAAGAGGATATTTTTCTCTTATAAAGGCTTTGTATTGCTGGAAGAGCTATTAATATATTGCTGACTTGGATCACTGCTCAATTGCCTATATAACTTTGCCGTACAGACTTAGTTGAAAAGTAACAATTCAGTTAGCTTCCCCAACCTGCTTTCAGATGCCTGTATCCTATCACTGGCTCTTGTTATAAAACGAATTGTTTCTGCCAAGTTTATATGTTGAAGGTCTAACCCCCAATGTGACTGTACTTGAAGACAGGGTCTTTGGGAGGTAATTAAGGTTAAATGAGGTCATAAGGATAGGGCACTAATCCGATAGGACTGATGTCCTTATAAGAAGAGGAAGAGACACCAGAAATCTCTGTCCCAGTCTCTCTGCCAGTACACCCACAGAAAAGGCCATGTGAGAACATGGTGAGAAGGCTGCTGTCGGTAAGCCAGGAAGAGAGGCATCACCAGAAACCAATCCTTCCGCCAACTTGACCTCGGACTTCCAGCCTCACAGAACTATGAGAAAATAAAGTCCTGTTATTAAGCCACCCAGTCTGTGTGGCAGCTCAACCAGGCTAATACAGACTTCCTTACAACTGTCCAACCAACAGGACCACAGGGCAGAAGAGACCAATGAGGCTCACACTCACTTTTGGGAACTAAGCCTTGAGAAGGGGCCTTCTATGGTCAAACTTGCACAACTACCTCAAGAAAGGATCTTTCTAATTTCACCACAAAATAACCATACCTTATAGCAGCCTACCAGCTACACTCTATATGGAGAATTTGGAATATGGGGAGGCAGGCTCCTTATCTAGTCCTGTTTGGTGCCCAAGCACCGTACATATGCAGTAAATGTTAATGGATAACAATGTTCCAGTAGAGGAAGGGCAGCTAGTAGGGATAATAACAGATACGGCTAATGGAGAGAAGTGATTCGTATAAGCTTTTGTGGCAGACTCTAATTAGTGCCTATAAAGCCATAGACACGAATTTCTTTATGCTTTCAGAAATTCTAAATGCTTCTTACGCTCTGAGACTCTATAGTTTCCTTGCCATAAAAAAAGTGAAACATTTTCCAGAAAAATCTTTCAGAGTTGAGAATTATTCTTTCTAGGTCAAAAAGACTGTTGTTTTCTGGAACTCGGGCTCTCAGTTTGACTAGGCTGATGGAAGGCTTGAGGGGCTCCTGTCTGTACAGGGGGTGCTTCTTCCCTGGAATAGAGTTTTACTTAGACTACCTGCTGCTGGTTTCGTTTGCTGTGTCCTAAGTCTGGAGAAATCACAAGCCTTGAGTTCATGTGAGTGCATTACAGCGATGTTGACATATTTCCATTTTGCTTCGTCTGCTTTTGTCTCTTCCCAAATGTTTACTCTCAGAATGTCTGAGTGACAGCTGAAGTTTGTTAGGCTTCTAAGGATAGTGAAATGACTGCCTAGAATGAGTACCTTCTCTCCGTGAGTAAGACCTCCACAGACGGAAGAAGATGCCTGCCTTCTAAACACACACATGAGTGACCGATTTGGAGAGGTTACCTGCTTTCTTGGGATCTGTTGGCAGTGCATACTAAAAACTGTAAAGTTATCATATTTTCTGAAAACACTTTGTCCCCTTGAGTATCCAGCTAAAGAAATCCACGTTAAAATTCCTACCACTTTGCACCCAGATCTGTGATGGCCTGGAGTCTTCTTTGTTATGTAATGGAGACATAAACCTTTACAGAAAGCAAAAATTTGATTGCTCAAACAGATGCATAATCAAAATAGAAACCCTCCACCCAGAAGCATAAACACTCAGTTTAGGAAACAATGTGCTGAACATACTTCCGTATCCACACGCTCAAAGCAACAGTTACTGAAGTAACATGCCTAACCTACTAAGAGTAGTAAACGTAATTTCTTGTCAAGAGTACCAGGTATCTTTTGTCCCCGAGGAAAACTGCCAGGAGACTGTAGCAAAGGTAGATGGAAGAGGACAAGTTACTCTCATGCTGAATTTAGCTTTTCCACGTCAGAAACTGCCTCGGTGATATGTGTAGTGAAGCCCTCAGCTGAAACCCAGCCATGACTGAAAATTCTGGGCTGTACTATTTCCTGCCGATCCCCATAAGGAACACTTTTGCCTCCCCTTCCAATGGAGAGCACTTGTTTTGCAGTTTTGTTTTCTTTTTACATATGTCTTCTTCTTCTGCAGTGGCTCTTCTGCATTAGCATTGTTTTGGCAACCAAAAAATTTCACCTCATGTCATTGTCTCGGCAACCAAAGAGTTTCCCCACGTTTCCCTAAAATAGTTATTGTGTAAACAGAGTTTGAATAAAAATGTCTTATGTACCTCTAAGAAAATTTAAATAAATAAAGTACGTAACAGTTTTTTGAATACAATTTTTGCTTCACCAAGTCCAAACTATTGGTTGAGAAATACAATGCCTAAGTAAATATAAAGTCAAAATCATCACACGAAGAAGAAAACAAACAACAAAGTCAACCACAGATATATTCTCCTGTCGTACCCAACACCAGGAGTTTTAGTAATAGACATATGTGTCATACCAGCTTATCTTGAGAGTTTTCCACTGTACGTCAGCATGCATTTTCTTTGGATTCTCATCAGCTGCAACACCCAATTCCTGCAGAAGGTGGGCCCTGGGGGTGATGCAGGAGCCCTAAGAAACACGACTAAAGATGCTTCAAAGGCTCATAACTCAATAAGAAGGAGACAACCCAGCAAAAAAATGGCCAAAGGTTTGAATAGACATTTTTCAAAACAAAAGGAACACATGGCCAATACACATGTGAAAAGAGGCTCAACATTGTTAGCCATTAGGGAGATGCAGACCACAGTGAGCTAGAACTTCACAGCCACAAGGACGGCTATGGTCAAGAAGATGACAACAAGCATTGGTGAGGATGTAGAGAAATTGGAACCTTTACACCCCGTTGGTGAGAATGCAAAGTGGCACGGCTGCTTTGGAAAACAACCTGACAGCTCCCCAAAAGGTGAAACATTTGTTCCTTGTTTTCTAAATACCATATGAGCACTTCCACTCCCCAGTATACATATATATACACATCCACAAGAAATGGAAACATAGGTCCATACACAAACTTGTACATAAATTGCCCATAGCAGCATCATTTATAACAGCAAAAAGTGGAAACAACTCAAATGCCCACCAACTGACGGGTGAATAAAATGTGTTATAACCATACAATGAAATACTATTCAGCCATAAAAAGGAATGGAGTACTATTACATGCTTCAATGTGGATGAACTTTGAAAACATTTTGTTACATGAAAGAAGCTGGTCGAAAAGACCACGTATTGTGTGATTCCACTTATCGGAAGTGTCCAGAAAAGCAACACTATGGATCTCCGGAGCCAAGAAAGTGGATTGATGGTTGTCTAGGGCTGAGGGGAGCAGGAGAGAGATGGGGGCTGATTGCTAACAGATATAGGGTCTTTTGGAGGGGGGTGATAAATGTTCTAAAATTAATTATGGTGATGGCCGCACAACTCCAAAACTACTGGGTTTTACACTTCAAATGAACGAATTGTATGCTATGTAAATTACATCTCAAGAAAGCCATTCGACATGAATCCACCATGTTTTTCTAATGTCTCCAATTGCTGACATGGATGGATGAGGAGGACAGAACAGACTCCAAGCCTGGCCTAAGCTCTGTAGTTCACTCGAAGGTGGATAAAACGGACACTTTTAGCAGAAACCTTATCACTATCAGAGCAACACTTGGGATTCATGCCATGAGAATCCAGCTCTAGAAAGAATGTATCGTATGGTATTAGGAGTCCTAACAAGTAAACAGAAGAGCAAATTAGATATAAATAGAACTACTCTTGTGAAAATAAAATCTATCAATTATTAAGTGTTCATAGCCAGGCACTATGTTTAGTGTTGTACCTACATTCTTCCAACATTCAGAATTGCCCAGATGAAGTGGGTATTAGTATATAAACTTTATAGGTAAGCAATCTGAAAACAAGTAAATTACCTAAAGAAAGCCAGCTTATAAGTGGTCCAGGTAGGATCTGACCCACGTCTGTGTGACTTTTGGGTCTTAATTACTATGCCATAGAACTGTTTAAGATATTTTCATTATAACATAACCATTTCATTGGTACCTCCTCTTATGCCATACTCTCTCCCTTATTCATATATGTGTATTTCCTAGCTTTACTTTGTAGTCCCTACCTACAAATGTCATTTTGGATGAACACTCGGGAAAACCTTCAAATAGGGAGATTACAGGGATTGCCACTGACAGTCGTGGTGTAGTTGTCATAGTTACCAACCCACCCAATTGGTCTTTGCTACGAGGCACACACTTCTGCCTCTATATAATACACCAATATTGGCTGGGTTCCATCACAGTATCACTGAACCCTATTAATGCATACGAAGTAGAAAGTGCTGAGGTTCTAGTGTGCATAGTAAAGCATTAAAGTTTTTCCTTCAAAGTTTCCCTCTCAGACTCACAGGTATTACATTCTCTCTTCTAACCCCTTCCATTTGCCCAGGACGTTCTGGTGTGGTTGGTCTTGAGGGGTGCTGAAAATCAGGGCCACACAGCGGTCTGCTGCTTTGTTCTAAGCGGGATTTACAAACACGGTTATTTTCTTTTGGTGAAAAACTGATTCCCCCAACCCAGTAATTCCTCACTCAGAGCCAGAATGTGAGTTGTTGACTGAGCTGCATCCACTCCCACATACAAAATAGGCCTTCCGCTGCTAAAAACACATGTCGAAAATCTCTGTATAGAAAAACTTAAAGCTGGCAGCCGGCAATACGCACTCTGGCTGTGGATATGCACACAGACACGTACACACATCCATCTATCCGCATTTTTCCACAATGCCTTTACATTTGCAAGGACTCTTTCTTCTCTAATATTGGTGCTGTCTCTCTTCCTCCTCCTCTCCATTTCACCGGCCTCGCCTGTCTTCAGAGGCACCTGAAGGCACATAAGGCAGGGAAGTGAAACCGACTGTAATTCTTCAGTTCACTTCTCTGCAGCCTCCAGTGAGCCAGTCTCCATACGGTGGCCCAGCTGAGCTCTGAGGAAGTTCAGAGTCCCTGCACAGGTGCAATTTACCAACCGCTCACAGGCGCGCTGGGAGCCCAGGACCTGACATATGCATGTGAGGGGCTCAGGGACAGCAGAAAACGAAGCCTCCAGGCTTGACTTTATGAGATTAAAAAGAAAACGGACGCTCCTCTATGAATGGAAGAAACCGAAGGCTTTTATACGTAAAAAGGCCATCATTTTCCCTTTGAAGAATTATACATAAATTACTGAGAGTAATCAGAAAGTCTAATCTTCCCACTTCCTTCTGATGCCCTTGTGTTCACCTTCGGGTTCCCTCTACTTCATTCTTCTGGTCTTAAGAGTCTCTGACTAATTCTGTGCTCCAGTGAAATCACAGATATGTTCAAGAGGTTTCTTGACAGGCAAAAATGTATTCGAGTAAATTTTGCTTAATGTATCTTTTCAAATTAGTAAGTTAATTTTAAAGAGCATTTTCTGTTTGTATAACACACGTATGTGTGTTATATGTATACACATATACACATATGTATATATACACACACATATCTATATCTATATATCTATGTTTTTGTTTGTTTGTTTGTTTGTTTGTTTTCCTTCATTGTCTCAGCCTATCTTCACCAAAACCCTGGCAGGTAGAACTATAATTATTAACCCATTTTACTGATGTGGGGTTCAGCTAAAGTGGAGCTAGGACACATATTTAGGTTTATGACTTCAAAGGCAGTGTTTCTACCGTATTATTGCTTATTGTCTCAGTTCAAATTAACAACAACAACAACAACAACAAAAATGCTGATTTTTTCCACTGTGGAATTCAGCCATGTACTTGATAATCCTTGACAGGTCCTTCCTCTATGATTTGGACAATACTTCCCACATAACCCCTAGCCACACACACTTTCTTTCTGGCTCTGGAAGGTACCAAACTTTTCTCTGCCTGGTGCTCACGTGTGTTCTCTTCTCCCAGCACGTTCTTTCCCTGGGAGGAACACCTTGCCTTCTTCCAGACCCATCACTCTGGATATCTTATCTTTCAAGGCTCATCTTAAA
Organism: Prionailurus bengalensis; assembly: GCF_016509475.1. Classification (NCBI taxonomy): domain Eukaryota; kingdom Metazoa; phylum Chordata; class Mammalia; order Carnivora; family Felidae; genus Prionailurus; species Prionailurus bengalensis. Next base: position 54,252,327 of record NC_057356.1, read on the forward strand.
CTTCTTTGTAGAGAAAGTCTTCTGTGGCCACCCCGATGAGGTTATAGCACTTGGTTATGTTGTCCCACTACATGGCAGTTGGCTACTCTATAGCATGTATTACCGGTATGACTGATTTATGTAATTCTTTATTCATTTTCCTTACACTGTAAACTACACAGAGTCAGCAATATGCCAATACCTACTTGGGGGATAGTCCACATCAGAACTTCTTGTTGGTGGTTTATTGCAACGCATGATCCCAAGTTCCCACTGTCGGGGTCAGTTGGTCATAGGCATGGGTTTAGAAAAGCTGCCCAAGGTTGTGAAGGTCCCCTCGCTTCTCAGGTCTCCTGCCAGTTCCAATTATACTGAATAATCAAGATGATTTTCCAAAGAATGCGCTATATTTTCATCTCCTCCTTTGGCATAACAGACTGTCCCCTTTGAACTCTGACACTTCTGAAAGTACTGCATTAACTAGCACAAGAACACAGAGGTTTTTGTTTTTAAGTAGGCTCCACGCCCAATGTGGGGCTTGAACTCATGACCCTGAGATCAAGAGTTGGATGCTCTACCAACTGAACCACTCATGCACCCAAAGAACACAGAGTTTTTAATAAAATGTCTTGATTAACTCAGATTACAAATATATGATTACTGAACTGAACTGAATCATAAGAGTGAAATACCACGATTGACCTTTTTTTCTTGGGGAAACATTCTTTTTTTGTTTCTTTTAAGGACTGACTTTTTTCTTTTCAATGGAACACCATCTATAACCTTGTAAACTATATAAGTTGGGTATGTAGTGACTTAAATGCTTCTAAATTTGTACTTCTTTGTCCAAAAAATGTTGAACACTTACTTACTCTCCAAGCTCTAGAATTTCCTTGCCCATCTTTCTATACTGCTAGTCCTCTTTTTCTTTCTTTTTCAGATGCTTTATCTTTTAATAATTTCTTTGATTTCCTATATTGCCTTATATTTTCCTGACTGCTTCTTTTTCTTCTTTTTCACTTCCCTAGGATTTATTTTCTCTCTTTGCATCATAAGTATTCACTACTTTCATTTCCCCACTATTGTAGGCTTTCTATGCTACCTTTCCGCCTTAATTCTGATGTTGCAAATAGTCCTAACCCTATTTTCATTAATATTGTTTGTGACTAGATAGACTGTTTTAATATTCACAGTGAAACAGACATATTCACTGGTTCATCTGTGTTACAACTGAGAGTCCTTCTTCTGGTTAAACTCATTCTCCTGCCTATATCATAATAGTGTTTCTTTTTTAAAGAAATCATCATTAGTAATTCATGCATCATGAATTATCTTGGAAGTTAATGGAAAGGACATAACAATGAATATATTTTCTGAAATTCTAAGTGAATGACAGAAGGTATAAACATTTATGGCATAACAATTGTTAAAATGGTTTTCTTGAAACAAAATATAAACAGAATAAATTTCCAATTAGAGTAATCTTATTTTATGTTATTAGAATATACAGGCTTTTTTTTTTTTTTTTATAATTCTGGCTTCTACCTGTTGTATTCATCACCTATAAGTATCACCAGTGTGAATAGCTCTCTATTGTCCTCACAGAAACAAAGCGATACCACTCTAGTACTCAGTGCACAGAAACCTAGAGGAAAAAACCTCTTGGTTCTAATTCAAGCACCTAGGCTTTGTTTTAGTTCCATTTTCACAGTTATTTTTCATAGTTAAATTTAAAGTTCTTATATTTATTGATTTATTTAAAATATATTGGCTCATTGTATTTTTAGTATGTTCATTTCATAGTGATAAATCCCAGCAACCCCATTACATAGCTTTTTAATCTCAGAACTGATAATTAGGTATGGTAGACCAATGGTAAAGGATTTCGGCTTTCCAATATATTCCTCTCACTCCTTTTCATTGTTTGGGTGGGTTGAAGAAGCATTAGGAAGTTGTAACTTTTAATCTCTTCTGTGGTGTGATAAAACAAAGATATGGAAGGCTTGGATTAGAGTTTGCTTTCTGTCCAAGCCATATTTATAATATACACTCATAACAAGGGAGTATTCTTCAGATGATGATGACCGACTTCCAACTCAACCTTATCTAGATAATTAGACAAAATTATCTAGCCTCAATTCTGAGCCTCAATTTTCTAATAGCTAAAAAGATGAAAAGAATGTTACAAGGACTAGAAAGAATGTAAGTAATATGTCAAACTCATGGTAGGTACTCAATAATGATAGCTACTATCACTGTTGGTAAACAGCAGTGTGTGTGTGTGTGTGTGTGTGTGTGTGTCTAATAATCTTCAAAACAACCTTCATTTTTAGTTCAGCATCGGCTTTGTCAATTCACACTTAACTGAACCAAATCCTAAGTGTTCACTTCAATTATATTTAAGGCCAATATCAATTCCAATTGAACTCACATTTCTAGATCAAGGTCAGGCGCTTGATCTACTGAGGGAGACAGACACATGAACCAAACCTACAAACCTACAACAGTGCTTCTTCAGAGGTTAGTCATTTTCGAGAAGGCAGGGAGGATCTATAGGCATACTCAATCCAGTAAATTCACTCCACAGTCAGGAGTCTTGACACCACTTACCATTTGATCAAAGCAGCTGGAGATCTGGGATGGCACTTAGAGAAACAATTGTTCATGTACTCATTTATGTGCCTTGATTAGCCTGCTGGATATGTGCACGTCAATCTGAGCAATGTGTTAAATGTATCTAATTTCCTACTGGAAATCATTTAAATATCATATAAATGATATTTAAACCTCTTCTGAATAATGACTAACTATGTTAGTTGGTTCTACATATAATATGCTTGATAAAAATGAGCAGCTCGTTCACTTTTTAAATTAATTACTATTTACTTTCTTAAGATTGCTACTTAAATTCTTAAGCTTTATTATGGAAAATTGAAACTAATTTGGCATTGGTAGAATTATTGAGACTTGTATTCTTTCCAAGCAGAGAAAGAAAGATCAGTTGGATTCTTTCCACTAGAAGAAGGACAAAATTTTGTGTCCATTTTGGTCACTGATGTATCCCAGGTGCCTAAGACAGAGGTTTCTAACTATGACTCACAGAGCAAATCCAGCCTGCCTCCTGTTTCTAAATAGCCTCCCCTCCACTCCCCCTGCCCGCCAAATGGTTTTTACATTTTTAAATGGTGGGGAAAATATTTTAAAAAGAAGAATATTTCTTAAGATGTGAAAATGATATGAAATTTCAGTGCCCACAAGTGACATTCTAGTGTAACACAGCAATGCCCATTTATTTACATATTGTCGTTGGCTGTTTTGTGCTACAAGGGAAGAGTGGAGTAGCTTCAACAAAGATCGTGTGACTTCCAAAGCCAAAAATAATTACTGTTTGGTCTTTTACAGAAAAAAAAAATTCTGACCCCAGAACTAGAACAGCATCTTTCCTTAATTTTTTAAAAAGTGAGATATATTAATACTTAACCCTCACATGTTTCTTTCCACAAGGAAAGTCTTGAGTCTATGTATAACTCTAAGAATGATCACTAGATCATATCCTCGCATGGAGAGGCTCATAGCAAGAAGCAGAACACTGTGGATGAGAACAGTGCCATAGTACCAGGGCTCAGACTTTGGCTCCATCACTTACCAGCTGTGCAAGCCTGGACAAAATGCTTAACTTCTCTGTGTCTCAGTTTATCCATCTATAGAATGAGGTTAATTATGGTACCCATCCCTTAGGGCTGTTTTGAGCATTAAATAAGTTCATGTTTGTAAAATGCTTAGAACGTCCTCGGGTATGAAGTGGCTGTTGTAAATAAAGGAACTTTTTTTTTCTTACTGTATTTTTAAGTTAAGAAAATAGAGATACTTAGAAATTAGCTAAGGTAATGAGTGAACCTCCACATGTTCATAAATATGGAATAAATACAAGTATGAATTAAAATTTAAACATGTCCACTTTTTGTCAGTAAATCCTCTAAGCCAATACAACACATTAATATCTACTCTAATTGCCTTTTGATTGTAGGATATAACTATTTGGCTCCCATACCTGTGGTATAATTTTGTAATCAATGGTCCTGTTTCACATAATAAACAAATTGTGTTCTGAATGGTTGAGTAACTTCTGATACAAAAATCTAACTACCTAACAACTTCTAATTCGAGGGCATCAAATTGATATAAAAGGAAGTAACAATTTAGAGAATACATGGATAAAAGATTAGTTTGCTTTGCTCAGGTTGTTTTTCAGGCCTTATGAGGAGACCCAATCGAAAATATTGTCCTACATTTAAAGAGACACTTTTTAAGCACCAAAGCCAGGAATCAAAACTGTGTATTAGGAAAGCTAATGGCTTTTTAATCATTACAAGTCATTTTAGCCAATAGATAATTGTCCTTCTGATGTTTAAATAGTTTTTCAAATTAATTTATGTGAAATCTTTAAATAGACTTTTTTAGAGAGTGAAATCTTTATAAGGTAGGCTTCTGTCTTCTATAAAATATAATCTCTGAAAAAGTACACTTCAGTACAGGACTGTAAAAGGGACTGTAATAGCTGATGGTTAAATGTTTTACAAAATATGGTTATTTTCACTAATGCTTTTCTACGACAGGTGTTTTCCTGTAGGTTCAATAGGCTTTTGTTATGTGCGTTAGTAATGTAGATTGAGGAACACATTGGTGAAGTGCGACACTGAAGCTTTCTTATTTTATAATCTTAATTCTTTCAACTTTCAATGAGCATTTACTTATACATTGTGTGAGATGCAATGAAAATGTGAACAGGAAGGTAATGAATGCAGTCCAAATGGACTTATTTGAACGACTACTAAATTATGCATTCAATTTTTAAAAATACAAGGAAAAAAGAAACTTTGGGGATTACTTAAGCTAAACTTAGACTATATGTCTTCTGATATTTACTTTTTAATGCCTTAAACATTGCATATTATGTCACTTATTAAATTAAATTTTCATGCTTTAGAAGCTTTCAATAATGACTTTCCCAGAAACTTTTTCAATAACTTATTTCTTAAGTTTTATATTTCTTGAAAAAAAAAAAACCAAAAAGAAAATAAGAAATAAGACTTCAAATGTCTTAAGTTTTGTCTACCCAAGTCCTTTTCTCTTAAATTAGTTATGCATATATTTGCATATCAGATAATAAGTCTCTTATTTTTAATTTATCATTCTTAATGCTTAATTTGCTAAGATAAAATACAAATTTGAGCATAAATGGCATATTTGGAAAGACTAAGCAACTAAAACAAAGATTAAAAATTAATTTGGGTATTTATAAGGTCTGTAGGCTTGGGTTGCTTTATTTTTCTAGATGTAATAAAAATTCAAAATTACTTAATAATCTTTAAAAATATTAAAAATATTGTTATTACACTAATAGCCTTATTTCTATAGGGAAAACGTATTCTTAAACAAGTAAATTCTTTGTGAAGTCATTCTATTTCCTTATATTTTGTACTTTTTCTAACAGAGGAGTCAATTTTAATTTTTCAACTCCTTGCCTAAATTTGAGGATTTCTTTCATATTTAGACCTTAAAAAATTTAGGTGGATAAAAAGTAATAAATATTGTGCATCTCTAGTCAATTGTTTTCAATAAGAGTGATGCGTTTGCAAAAGCAATTGTTCAACACATTTATCCTTCTGTTAAACTACATGTAAGTCTAAGAGAACATTTTTATATTATGCTGACGCTATAATAAATGGGCCAATGTGATACTATTGGTCGCAACTTATAGCATCTTTGTCTACATTAAAGTTAAGATCCTGATGGGTAACCTTACATTCTTTCTGCGCATTAAAATGAGAATAATGTAATTAATCCCGAAAAATTAAAATGCCACAGTTATCAATAATGGAACAAAATCGAACTTGTATTACTTTGAGATCATCAATAGGCTCACATGAACTGTTTTCTTCTCTGTGTCTTCCGCTTTTAAGGAAAAATACAGTTTTTCTTCCTACCGCAGAAGTATCAGATTCTTGCAGCATCCATGACACTTGTAAGCATTTAGTGGTCAGACGCCACTACATATCCTTCAAATGATATGGCCCAGTGAAGCTGGAAGGTGTCGTCACGGAGCCAGGAAGCCTGCTATCTTAGCCACCCGCCAGGGCAGAGCCAGCAGGCCCCAGCTGGTTACTGAAGCCAGGCTAAGGTGGAAAATGGATTTTGCATTTTGACAGTCAACTGTCCTAACACTGGACCCTGGAAAATACTTATTAGACAGAAGTGCATCAAGGGCTTGAGAAATTCTTTATGAGATCAGATCTGTAATGCTCCTATCCTCCAATCATTCTTAAAACAAGTTAAGCCTTGATCTTATTATCCCTCTGGATTTCTGAACTTATATGCTAGATTTTACATGCTTTTAAAAATATGAACAAATACATGTTCAGGACTATAGCTGTGTTGTCTGTGAATTCTTTGAATATGTATAATATATGCTAAATTAAGTATACTTGTAGGTCATTTAGAAGTGATAAAAGTTAAGATTACAGAATATTAACCAGCAGTGCCCATTGGTGTGGTGACATCTGCCCATCACATTAAGTTTTGATCTTTAGACGAATGAAGAACTCTTACAAAATAAAAATACATTTCATGTTCTTGTCCATACTTAGACTCCTGTGCTCACTATTCAAGTACCCAAGGGTTTGGGTTCTTGCTTGTGTTATTGTCCTACTGTCATTTCTTGACACATTTCATTAACTCATCTCTCACAAATACTAGAAAATCAACTTAGAAGGTTTGTAAGTCCAAGGTTTCCCATACCCCTGTGGGCCTCACCTGAACCCCAGTGCTGTCTAAACTGTCTTCCTTCTCTTAAAATGTTTCTAGACGTTTTAGAAACATCCTGACTAAAAATAAATATTTAATTCCATAAAACTGCACATAGTGACCCCCCCCCCCTTTAGATATCCTTCGGAATGGGAAAATGCCATGATGCATTTTTAAACCATGTAACGCTTTGCTGGATTAGGCTGGGGTAGCCTGACCTCTGAAATCATGATGTTTTATCATGAGAAACTGAGACGATACTGCTTCTCTTTTCTAAAAAGAGAAAGAAACCCTCTGCTAGGGCTCACTAAAAGGGGTTTTAAAATTGGAGCCAACGAAACACGACTGTCAATGCCTACAGTTAAAACAAACCAACAAACAACTCAGCAACATTTTAAGCAGGCATCATTTCTCTCTCCCCTTTGATGTGAAGCCCTGTTTACAGCATACACAGACACATTGCAAAGAGCAACAACAAGTCCCCAACTTCTTTGTGACTTCAGAGCAGGCACAAGGACCTAACTGGAGCCAGATGACAGCCCTCCTCCCAGTTTTCAGCTGTTTCCCCTTAGAGATGGGAGCTACAAGGCATGATTCACTCTGACACCCTGCAACCTCTTGCTTTGCTCTCCTTTAAAAGTGAAAAGGAAGGGCTTTCCACAAGATAGAAAAGTTTGCCTGGATAGGTGATGCCAGAATTTCCAATAGTGACCCTAATAGACAAAACCCTTGGGAGCTCTAACTTCCAAAGGGAGCAGACCTCAGTCACTAAACAACAACAACAACAACAACAACAACAACAACAGCAGCAGCAAACCTTGAGTGTCTGACAGAAAGAATGAAAGCTCTCCTCATGGAGCATCCCCAGGGTGCTCGTGCTCACCCAAGGCAGGGAAGAGGCGGAGTGGGCTGGGGACTTGTCATTGCAGGATCCTTTTCCTTAAGCAAGCTCATTTTGAGATTTGGAGGGAGGATTGGTTAGAGAGGGTTGCAAAGCTGCACTTCTAACTGCCCGGGCCTGTGGCCCCACCTGCCTGTCAATTTCAGTCCACAAGTCCCGCATTTCTTGCTCTGGGGATGTTGAGAGAACACAGGCTTTCTAGCGCCCAGGGATGCTCTCAGGCCAGTTCCCTGCTGACCTTTAATGGACTCAGAAATCAACTTTCCCCACAGTCTAAATTGTTTGTTTGCGTTTGTTTTCAGCTTGCCGGAGCCTCCCACACAGCCCACCCCTCTCCCCCTCCCCTCCCTCCGGCCTTTCGTGCTCACCAGCCCCCCCCCCCCCCGCCCCCCGTCCTCCTCTTTGTTGTCTCCTACCTGCTGGCCAGGCTCTGCCTGCAGTGCTGCCTGAAGGGCATCAGGTGGTAGTTCATGGCGTCCAGCAGCAGCTTCTGGCAGACCGGGTCGGTGCGCATGAAATCCACTGACTGGACCCGCTCCACCAGCTCCGGGGCCGGGATGAGCGCGAAGCGGAGGCGCTTCATGAGGTCGGGCGCGTACTGCATGCGGGTCTCGCGGTCGTGCTCCAGCCACAGCACGGACATCTGGAAGAGCGCCAGCTCCGACTCCACGGGGGGCGGCAGCGAGTCCAGCAGGGCGCGCATCTCCTCGAAGTTGAGCAGCAGCACATCCTCCACCAGGTACTTGTTGGCCAGCTTCTTGGTCTCCTCCAGGCCGTGCAGCGCGGCGATCTTGCACACCTGCTTGTAGTTCTGCACCGAGATCTGGTCGTTGAGGAACTGCACGCAGAGCTTGGTGACCTGGGGGATGTGCAAGATCTTGCTGACCGACAGCACCTCCTCCACCGTGTCCAGGGAGAGGGTCACGTTGGCCGTGTAGAGGTACTCGAGCACCAGGCGCAGCCCGATGGACGAGCAGCCCTGCAGCACCAGGTTGTTGATGGCCCGGGGACTGGTCAGCAGCTTGTCGTCGGGGGAGGAGGAAGGAGTCCCGGGCTCCTCCTGCGGCGGCGGCGGCTGCTGCTGTGGCGGCTGCTGCTGCGGCTGCTGCTGCTGCTGGTCCTTGGGGGCCCCCAGGCCGTCCTGGCCGCCGACCCCTCCCCCGAGAGGGGGGTGGCTGGAGAAGAGCGATCGGAAGTACTGCGAGCAGGAGGCCAGCACGGCCTTGTGGCAGTGGAACTGCTGGCCCTGGGCCGTCAGGGTCACGTCGCAAAACAGCTGCTTCCTCCACAGCAGGTTGAGGCCGTGCAGCAGGTTGTCGCTGTGGCTGGGGTCGAAGGTGGAGGTCCTGTCCCCGGATCTGGACATGGCGAGCTGACTCGGCGCACCTGGCTTTAAACCCTCCTCCAACCTGGCACACAGGGGTGGGGGATGGGAGGGAGGGGAGAAGGGTAGTGGAGGGGGTGGGGTGTGGTCAGGGTGGGGAAGGGTGTGGAGGGGAGGGGAGGGTGAAGAACAACAATCAGTGCTCAGCTCGGCTCCCGCCCGGCGCGCCCCAGGACCCAGACCCTAGGAGTAAGGTCGGAAGGCAAGGAATCCGTGAGCGCCACCAAATGGGCCCTGTCTGGGGTCGGGGCGCGGGTTCAGCTCCCTGCTACTCCTCTCGCCACCGCCCACACACTTCGTCCCTCACTTTCCTAAAACCACCCCGGCTCGGCTCTTGGCAGCGACAGCGGTGGCAGCAGCGACGGCAAAGTGGCGGCGGAGGCCGAGACACCTCGTGGGCTTGTGTCCATGCCGGGCCTGAGGAAGGGAGAGGCCGGGGAGTGGGGACCCGGGGGTTCCCCGAGAGCGCAGAGGCGACCGTCGGCGGAGGTTCCAGGTCAACTTGTGCCTGCAGCTTTGCTCTTCGCAGTTGGTCCAGTTTGGGGGGGGGGGGGGGAGCGAAGGGGACCCGACAAGCGTGCGGGTGGGCGATTCTCAGCCCTCCGAAAGCTGGGAACCCCCTCGATTATCCGTGCTGCCCCGAGAAACTCCTAGGCTAACAGTGTGAGGTAGCAGATAAAGCCCTTTCTTCTCCCGGGAAAGTGCAGCGGAGCGCGGTGAGGACCAGCTCAGTGGACTCGGCAGAGGCGGGAGCTGTCCTTATCAATTCTAGCTCATTTCCCTCACCCCGGCCCTGCCTGCTTCCCTGCTTCGCAAACTGTTGGCTTCCCCGTCACCGCTCAGTTTTGCTCATTTTCCAGAGACGCCTTCAGACCTGGCAGGAGAATCCTTTCAGCCCCCCACCCCCGGCCTCCTCTCTCCCGCCCCCCCCCCCCCCCCCCGCATCTCAAAGCGCGGAAGTTCAGACGTGAATCTCCCCTTCCCTCGCGGGGCGGCAGCGGGGAAGGCGAGGAGGGAGCCGGAGGGGCCACTGGGGCGGCTTTAGAGCCGGAGCCCGGAGGCCCGGAGGGATTCACGTGAAAGGCTGCGTCTCCCAGGGCAGCAGGAACACAGGCTTTAACTCCAGCAACTGTGAGAAGTTCAAGTTAACTGGCAGGTGTTGGGGGAGGGGGTGGGGGCTGGCCAACGTTGGGGGTGGGGTGGGGTGGGGTGGGAGGTGGAGGTTCCGTGCGGGGTCTCCGCATCCCACCCCGCGTCGCCGCGCGAAGCCGCAGCTTCCTTCCGAGCCCCTCCGTACAAGCCCCAGCGGCCCCCCACTCGGGCACCCCCACTCTCCTGGCCCTGGAACTACTTCTGTAAAAAAAAGTCTGAGCCGCCCGCATCCAGGCGGAGGACGGCAGACCGGGGGAGGCGAGCGAAATCGATCCGCCGGGTCCTTAACCTGTAATTGCACCTTCCAGGGCCGAGCAGAAAGGGACCCTCTGCCCACATCCCGCCCGCGCGCCCGCCCGCACGCCCGGGAGAGCCGCCGCCGCCGCCGCCGCCGCCGCCGCCCGGCTCCGAGGGATCCCGCCGGACCTGCCCCTTCCACTGCGGCTCACTCTCTGCCCTGCCTGGCGCCAGTCCTGGATCGCCGGCTTCCTATTTATACCACACTGGGCTCCTCTCGACTCACTTTACCATCCCGTTCCAGGTGGACCCTAACCTCCCTCGAGCTCCCTCCCCCGGCAGGACCCCCTCCCCCAACGGCCCCCCAAAGCTCGGGCTTTCCTGAAACATCTCCCAGAGTCTCTCCCTTTAACTGGACCCGGTCATACCTCTCTCTCGCTCTCCCCGCTTCGTTGTCTCGCTCCCCACCCCCCCCCCGCCCCATTTTCCTGTTCCCCTTCCTTCTTGCTCTCCTCCTTTGCCTTTCCCCCTCATCTGCTTATTTCTTGCCATAGGAGTTTTATTCTTTATGAGCGTTTGCCACACAACCCCCCCCACCCCCACCCCGAAACACTCCCTCCCCGTCCCTTCCCCCGCCAACAACCCAAAAGACAGAACAAAATACACACAAGGCAGACACAAGGCCAGAAACTTACCTGCTTTCAACCAGCTGCAAAGTCAAGGCTCACTTAAGCTCCCCCCCAAAAATCAATTGTCCTTCCTTTTTAAAGGTTTGCTCTCTCCTTGGGAGGGGGAAAACACCTTCTGGATCCCAACTCCAGGCAATCACTCTTTACAATTTATTTTGTCGTACATCATTTGATCACCATGAATTAGCAACAGCAAGAAAATGTAGGAGAGGGAGAAAAGAGAGAAAGAGAGAGGGAGAGAGAGGGAGAGAGAGGGAGAGAGAGAGAGGGAGCAGAGCTTTCTGCAAGAGAAGAAGAAGAAAAAATGTACGTGTGACAAATTATGCTACCAAGAAACAACACATCATTATCCTTGGGCCTGGGGCTCAGTGAGTCGTAACGAGAGTAATAGGAAATCCACGGTTGGGGAGAGAAACGGTCGTGCTTGGCCAGTAGAGAGAGACCATACAGGGGGATGGATGCTGGAGAGACTCGCAAAATTATGGCTCAAGGCTATTGTAAAAATTGTCGAGCGTAAATGACTGCGATTTCAAACATCTTTGGAAGAAAGAAGGGGAAAAAGCGAGCCCCCCCTTCCTCCCTCTCCCTCTCTCTCCCTCTCTCTTCTCTCTCTCTATAAAGAACCGTCAAGTTTTAGTGCGCATTGCTAATTAGTCAATTTCTCTCTGCCTTCACAGGCTGGCGACTTCGCTGCTGAGCTGAAACTGCTAATTTCTGTGACCAGCTTTTTTCTTAGCTGTGATCTGGATGAATGAGTAGCTGTCTCACAGAGATGACAAAAATAAACTCTAATCCCCCCCAAAATTTCCACTACATCTTTCTCATGCATAGATTTATGATCTTCAAGCGCTCTGTGCAATATGCAAACTTTTTTTTGTGTCTGTATATATGCTGTTGTTTCCAGATTTCACTACATTGGTATGCTGCTCCCCCACCCCCACCCCCACCCCATGAAATGCAGAAACCGTCTGATCTCAAAGTATGCCAGGATGCCACTTTCTAGTGTCTTGATATTTGGGGTTTGTGTCTGATTTGAAAGACACTGGCCCTCGCCTAAGAGGTGAGTGGCTGAGTGTACGAACTGGGGGGGGGGGCGTGGGGTGGGAAATTAGAACTAGTAGGACGGAATAGAGGACAGCCCTTCTCTTTACGTGTGTTTCCCTGTACTATTCAAGCTTTCTGATCTTGTTGGAAAACATATTTTCTCTATTATTTTGTCTGGTTAAGCAACCATCTCGGAACTTCTGTGTCAGCTCTTCAACAGATAAGGGTTCAGAAGTCACATTTTTTTTTTTTAATTGAAAGATTATCATATTGTCAGATATGTCTTTCAATTAGGAGTGTTTGATTTGCAGGAGCTAGAGAGTCAAGTGCTAGGAAGCCCAGCTGCAATTTCACAAATGTAACCTTTAAACTTTGGACCTCATCTGGTATATAAGGATGACCACATAAAGCTCACATTTTTGACCCTGCTTAGCATGCAGAACGAAGTCCGGAATGATTCTGGAATTTCAGCTGTACCAGAGATTCATGTGTATTTTGGTAGAGGACACGTTCTCTAGACTCATTTCATGATGTATTGTGCCTTTACATTTATAGCCCTGCATTTTGGTTGTCAATGGGGGTTGGGGTTGGAGGTGTCCAAGAAAGAAAGAAGGGGGGTGGGGGGAAGAAGAAGAAGAAGAAGAAGAAGAAGAAGAAGAAGGCATGCCCTTGAATAAAAGGAACATGAAAGAAAGCTGGATATGAGTTAAATTGAGTTTTCTTTGCCATTAAAGATATGAATATGATTCATTCTAATTCATATGTGCTCTGATTAGTAAACTTATTAAAATACACATCAGGGCACCACTGAAAGACTGTCTTTCCACCTTCCCTTTTGATTTGTGAGAGATGGAAAGAAACCTGCTTAAGTGTGGGGGGGGGAGAAACTGAAAATTCTTTGGTTTAGAAATAGGGAATTCCCCATTTAGAATAATAAACATTAACATGCATGTGGGATATTTGCTCTTCAATAAATGAAGAAAGATCCAACTGAAGAATTTTACTCCTCACAAAGGCCCTTCTCCATCAAGGTCCTCGGTTGTCTGAGAGTAAGATACTTTATTCAGATCTTGTTGAGATGCTGCATTTGATATTCGTGTGCATAACAAAAAGCTCAAATACATGGTAAAGTAATAGAAGAGGATTTTTTGTTTAGAGCAGGGGAAAGAAAGAGAATAGATTATCCAAATATTCTGGCCCTACTATTTGTTTTGAATTTTTCCTTTTTGAATTTCCCCTATTTACACAAGAAGATTGTGTAAATGTAATATACAGTCTTTTTGTTGATGGGGGGGGGTCTGTGTCATTAGCAATTAAAGCTATCAAGTATGTGGAGTATCACCAAATTCTCATACATTGAAAGTATAATTTGCATAGTATGCTTTTGATGTTTATCTTGTATGAGCTTCCATTAAAGTATTTGGAACTAAATTCAAAGGTCAATAAGAGTATTGATCATTAAGCTATTGCCATCTTTCCATTTTATCAAAAAGGAAGTAAGATGTGCTTTGTAGATCTCTAAATATCTTGATTTTGAATTTACATGTATTTTTTACTGATAAGATATGTTGATCACTAGTTATGATTACAAGGATCTTTGCTGCTCCCAAACAATATGGAAGGGACATTTCAAAATTTTTAACTATCTATAATTTTGATGCCTATTTAACAACCAGAGTGGAAGGGGAAAAGAAGAATTGGGGTTCTTGCAATTCTAAAGCAGCTGTTGAAATCAGTGGCTAGTCTGTTTTCTCCCGGGTTTTAAAGTTACACAATTTGAGAATGTTTAAAATTTCAGAGAAAAAATTACAATTGTGGCCGTTTTGTAAGCAATTAAAAATAATGTTGATAATAAAAAATCTCTTCATAATCTATGTGTAAACTAGCATATCCATCATGTAAGGCTCACACCTCCAATATCTTGCACTGGCTCTGAATGAAATTGTTGCAGAACTCACAAATGATATGACACTATTTACAATAAATCCTGTTATGAAAGATTCAATTTGCAGCAATCAGATGCTAGCTACTAAGCGATTGTAAGTATTTGAATTTTATCCTACTTCGCTGTTCAACGTACAGCAATTGCATCTGTGTGTTTGATCTGTCCTGCTGAGCACTATCAGCCGTTTGCTTCTCTGCCACTATTGTTTTTAAAATGGCAGGAAGGACGTGACTAGTCAAGAGCACTCAGCAGGATGGATTTCACATGGCATAAGAGAAGCCGGAATTGTCTTATCAAAAAAAAAAAAAAACAACTAAATATGATCATGTAGTCATGTAATTCAAGCAGTCTTCATACTTTGGCAGAATTATCAAAATTATTCATCGGTGAATCGGCATTGAAACCACGTACAGTGGAGAGATTCTGAAGCTAGTGCCACTGAGCAGTCCACTAGAGCAGCCACCAGCTCTGAGCTGTCTGGTCAGCCTTCAGGGTGGCAGGGACCCGGGCGAATCAGTGGGTCTGGTTGCTTAGGACCATCTCGCTGGACTGGATGAATTTAAGATTGTCTTCAGAACAGTTCCAAAAGTCTTTCGCTGCTTCACATGAAGGGGCAGCCACACCGAAACCTTATTTTCCTCATTCTTGACTCTTCTGCTTAAGATGTATGATTATCACCAAGTTATATAAACATCACAGCCTGGCGTCTCCTGTGTTTCTTTGGCTTCGTAAATACTACTTCCTGTGGCCTGACCTTTCTGATTGCCACCATTTGTAAAATGGATGAGGGGAAAAATTTTCCGTTTTTACCATAAAACTGAACAAAGAAGGACCTCCTAGATCCCCAAAGCCAGGGAGAGGCATGACCCAGACAAAAATCATAAGTTTCTATTTTACATCGTGAGTAGATATGGCCAGAAATATCACAAAACCATCACCATCAAGAAACTTATTGAAGAACAACAACAAAAAATAATAATAAATAACTGAAGTAGAAGTAAAAGATAAGAAATGGTGCTGTTGGCTAGCATTTAGTCAAAAGCCAATGGTTTACTGTTACCGCAGGGTCAAGCTCAACTCCTCGGCCAGTGTTCCAGGTTCCTAGGCTCCTGTTCTAGCTCTTCTGGGAAGTCTGCCGTTAGCTGCTTTCTGAATACATCCCGCTTTCATACCACACATTTACGTTGTCTCCCTACGGGAAGCCTTGGTTCTCTACATACAGAAATCCTACCTATTTCACAAGATTAAACTCATTCCTTTCCACACTGAAACTCTTCTTGGCAACCTTGAACAGAATGATCATAGCTAATTCTTACTGAACTCATTACTTGTTTGGTGCACACTAGCCGAAATCCTTTAGATGTTTTATTTTCTTAATCCTTTTGCTAATCCCATGACAGAGTATGGTAGATGGTAAGAATGATTCCAACTCTTCATCCTTCCTGGTATAAATACCCGATTATAAGGTGGCTTTGCTGTTCTCCCCATCAAGAGTGAAGTCTATTTCCCCACTCCTTGAATGTGAGCTGGCCTTAGGACTTGTTTGATCAATAGAATGTGCCAGAAGTGACTGTGTGTCAATTCCAAGTCTGAGCCTCAAAAGGCCTTGTATGCTTCAACTTGCCCTCTTTGAGTCCTGCCAGCTGCCATGTGAAAAGTCCACGTTAGCCTGGTGGCAGATGAGATCCCATGTGGTCCCAGATGACCTGATAACTGAACTCAGATGTATGAATGAGCCAGCCAAGATAGGGGAACCAATATAGCCCAAATTTACTGACACGCAGAACTCTTAAGGAAATAAATGGCTGCTATTTGAAGCCATTCATTTTTGGGGTGACTTGTTCCATAGTAAAGTTAGCTAATAAAGAAAGGTATCATTATTTTAATCTTACCAATGAGCAAAAGGAAGTGCAGAGAAATCAAGTAAAATTTTCAGGGCCATACAGCTTTTTAAAGGTAGAGCCAAGATCCAAATCAGTACAACCTGACTCCAGAGATTAACCATTCTGCTACACTAGCCACAAAAGAAGTGCCTGCCTTCTATGAACGTCATTCGTTTATTCACCAAGCATATGCTAAGCATTTATTATATACCAGACGATGTGCTGAACATTGAAGATACAATGAGGACTAAAACTGCATCCTTGCCCTCAAGGGGCTAACATTCTAATGGAGGAGACAGGCAGGTAAATTAGACACAGCATGTGAATAATTACAAGGTGATAATTGCTCTAATAAGGGTATGTGTAATGAACTACTGGAGCAGAAAGAACAGGCTCCTACCTTCCTTATAGAACTTATTACCTGTAATACTCTTTTGACATTTATTATTTACTGCTTTGCATTGTTAGTTACTTGTTTAGGTAAATATACTTTAGGATGTCAACTAGATTATAAGCTTCTAGAGGAGAAAAAGCCTTGTATCTGACAAAATCTCCCATGGTCCATAGCTCTGTACCTTGTCCATAATAGTTATTCAATAAATATAGTGATGGACTATGAAAGATGAATTTTCAAATTTATCAGGGGAACAGCAGAAAGAACAAGGATGTATTTTATAATCAGGGACTGTGCTGGGCATTTAACTAAAGTGATGTTACTCAATTTCTTGATTTTACTCATCTACTGCCTAAAAATTAATAAAATCTTCATAACATTGTGAAGTAAACGTTTATTGTTCATAGCACATAGATAAGAGTCTGATAGAACCTTATGAACATTTCCTTCAAATCCTTCACTTACGGCAACCATCACCAAAAAAGTGCTCTAAAAATTTGAAGAGAATAGGTACTTTTATGGAAATACTGATTAAACTAGTAAACAAAGGTAGCAGAGAGCTGTGATTCTCAGCCTGCATTCCGGAAGGAGCCCACTGACATTTGAATCCCAGCTTTGCAATACTTCCCTTCTTTGGACTTTGGATAAATAACATTTCTCTGCCCAGTCTCTGCATCTGAGAATGGGGATAATTATAGTGCTTTCTCCTAGGGTTTTACAATGCTTAAAATTTTGGAAACATTTGTAAACGTGCTTAGAACAGTACTAGATACCTAGTGAGCACCATGTCAATGCTTGCTACATAAAAAATGCACATAGCTTTCCTTTTATTTTTTTCTTTTCTGCACATTATATCTAGTCCTCAACAAATATGGGACAGAAGGAATAAAGAAATCTATATTTCTCAGGTTTGCAATAATCCATAATGCTGTTGAAGAGATAACTCGCCACTTTAACAAAAGAACCATGATTTTTTTTTTTCTTTGTTCTTTAGATATTTTGTGTTTCAGTTTGTTTTCCTATAGTTTTAAAAACCACCATTCTTTTACCTTGGGGAACATTTGGTCTTTGATGTATGTGTCTTGGGTAACTGAGATTCTAAAAATGAAGGGCATTTATTATTAATAATGGTTTAACAATAGGTTGCCAAATATATACCCGACTCTGAAAAGTGCCTTTTTGGCAATAGGCCTTCATGCCAACGACTGAGCAGAGAGAGGATGTTGTTGGGCTACAGCTTTTGTCTTTGACATTACTTGTGACCCTGGACAAATCACTTTTATTCTCCAGGTCTCAGTTTCCCCATATTTGGGGAAAAAGAGGATTTTATTCATTTAACTAGTATGAAGCTGCACTGAGACAAGATTAGAGTGAACATTTCCCAAAGACCAATTGGGAATTTTCTTCATGACTTGTAGACTAAGATGAAGGTTTAAACAATACAAGAAGAAAAAAAATTCTTCTTCCCCTGAAAACTGGTCGGAGGCTTGAAGTCAGAGTATTTACTCAGTCATCTTTGTACAAATAGTCAGATACAAACACATAAAAAATTGGAAGGATTTTGAGTGTATCAACAGAGACACTCACAAATAAATTATTTTATATGCATCAAAGTTTTTGAGGAGTTGGGTTTAAGGGAAAGTATTTGCTTTACTATGGAAATGCCATATTCTGAATGATGAGTAAAGGAAGGCCTGGAAATCATTCCCTGTTAGCAAGGCGATGCATCTTTATCACGAAGGGTTGTCACCCAAATTTGCAAATTATCCTAACCACCTTCTCCACCCTCAAAGTTTTCTTTATTTGTGGCTTTTTTTTTTGTGCTCTTACTAATTCTTAAAAATAAAAATACGTATTGCTGTGTTGGAATATTCACCAGCTCACTGAAATTTTTTATAGTTAAATAGAAGGATGTAAGTTTGTTAGCCAAATACTTAGATGCTTTTTTTAAATTAAAAATTTTTTATTTTATTTTTGTTTTTTTGAGAGAGAGAGAGAGAGCGCGCGAGCATGAGCCGGGGAGCAGGAGCCAGAGGCGAGGCTGAATGCGAGGAATATGACACTCCATGATGGGGGGCTCAATCCCAGGACTCTGGGATCAGGACCTGAGCTGAAATCAGTAGTCGTGTGCTCAACCAACTGAGCCAACCATGCCCCCCAAATACCTATGTGCTTAATCAGTAAATATTATTGTATCATTACAAGGGCATACCATCTTGAATGAGGTCTAATTTCCTTTACAGATAACCTGTTTATATGTTTAAATATCTATTTATTTCCATTCCCTACTTCTTTGATATTAGTACAAGTTTCTCCAATTGTCCATTTTCAGAATAGCCTTTCTCCATTGCTCTCTTATCTTTTTCACCATACGCTTTCTACTCCTCTATCCCACACCAGTACACTCAATCCTATTTTTACATATGTTTGTTTAAAATACAGTGTTTCATAATATTTCAGAAAAGTTGTTCAAATTGTTCAAATTCTATTAATTGATATGGTTATATTGTTAAAGTATCATCTGACAGTTTGGATACGTTTTGGGATTTGGTTGGTTGAGGTGACAAAGAATTCTGTTGGGGATTTCACTTCATTTTATTTTTTAAAAGACAACTGCCCAACTAAAGGATATGTTTTCTCAAAATCTGATGTAACATGCAGCCACTGCTAATACAACATGGTAAATCTAGATTGGAAACTTTCACTTTGTCTTTATATATTATTGAACTCAACATTAAAGTAACTTGGGTCAAGATAAGGACTGATTTAAGTTCTCGGTGGGGATTTGAATTTCATCTGCAAGAATATTTTGTCCGGTTTTATCTTGTTTTATATCAATATCAATCAATGTGTATCAACTGGCTTTCTAACAACAGTCAAAGGAAACCAAATGCTTCAAGAAAAAAGTGTCAAGAAATGCTCTTATTGTATAAGTTTAAGATGGAGCTCTTAGGAGTTCTCATCTTTAAGAAGGGCTTTCGGGGGTGCCTGAGTGGCTCAGTCAGTTGAGCAACCGACTTCCGCTCAGGTCATGATCTTCTGGTCTGTGGGTTCGTGTCCCGCATAGGGCTCTGTGCTGACAGCGCAGTGCCTGGAGCCCGCTTCAGATGGTGTGTCTCCCTCTCTCTCTGCCCCTGCCTTGCTCACACACTCTCTCTCAAAAATAAAATTAAAACATAAAAGAAAAAAGAAGGGCTTTCAATTGTAACTGCTTTTGCAAACCTAAAATGCATATGCTCTTGACACAAAATTCTACAGCATCTCTAAAGTGGGTAAAAATTGTTAGTTGAGTCTCAAATGTAAATGCTTATTTGCTCATTTAATGGACATGTGCTATAGATGCTTGGGAAAAACTCAAGTATAATGATTTTAGGTAACATGTGCAGTATTTAATTTTGAAGGTAAAATTTTAAATGTGTGTGTATATTTGTTCTTGTTCTCCAAAGTTACTACTCTTCAGCATGGGTAGCTGTCAGTACTTGCCAAGTGTATTTTCTCTTGAAACTATTATTAATGTAATATTTTATTTAGTTTCTTTCTAAGCTACAGAGGTACTTTTAAAATAATATTTTTATTTTAAAATAGATTTAGATTTACAGAAAAATGGAAAAGATAGTACAGAGAGTTCTCATATACCTGGCACCCAGTGTCACTTACTATTAACATCTTACGTTAGTATGGTGCATTTGTTACAATTACTGAACAATGATTTAAAAAATTTTTTTTAATGTTTATTTTTGAGAGAGAGAGAGAGACACAGAGTGTGAGCAGGGGAGAAGCAGAGAGAGAGGTAGACACAGAATCCAAAGCAGGCTCCAGGCTCTGAGCCGTCAGCACAGACCAAGCCACCTAGACTCTCCTTAACGAACAATATTGGTGCATTATTATTATTAACTAAAATCTATAGTTTTTTACAATTTACTTCATTTTTACCTAATTTCTTTTCCAGGATCCCGTTCACGATATCACATTACATTTGGTTGTCATATTTCCCTAGGCTCCTTTTGGCTTTACGGTCTCTCATAGTTGTGTTTTTGTTTTGTTTTGTTTGTTGTTGCCGTTGTTTAAATAGATTCCACACCCAGCACAGAGCCCAATGTGGGGCTTAAACTCATGACCCTGAGATCAAGATCTGAACTGAGATCAAAAGTCAGATGCTCAACCAGCTAAGCTACCCAGGTGCCCCAGACTTTCCTTGTTTTGGATGACCTTGAGGTTTTAGGGATATTGAAATGATAACTTGTAAAATGTCTGTCAATTGGCACTTGTATGATATTTTTCTCATGATGAGACTGGGTTTATAGGTTTTTAGGTGGAGACCACAAAAGTGAAGAAAGTGCTGTTTAAATCTCATTGTATCAAGGGTACATGTGATCAATATGACTTATCATGGTTGATGTTAAACTTGATCACCTGGCTGAAGTAGTATTTGCCAGGTTTCTGCCCAGTAAGGGTACCCCCCTCCCCGCCCTCCGCCTTTCCCCCTTAAATTGTACTCTTCGGAAAGAATTCATTATTCACAGGCCACACTTAAGGAGAGCACAGTTAGGATCCAACTCCTTGGGGGTAAAGTATCTACATAAAGTATCTGGGATATGTCTTTAAAGGAGATTTATCTATTCTCCCCTATGTATTTATTTAATCATTTCTCTATATCAGTTTGGATCCATGGATATTTATTTTTGTTCTTTGGGTTATAATCCAGGACTACTTTATTTTGTTGCTTGAACTGCTCCTATATCCCTTGACATACTTCTATCATTACTGTCCTCCTTTCCTTCCTCCATTTTATTCCCTCCCTCCCTTCCTTCCATCCTTCCTTCCCTCCTTGGCATGGCAAGATATTGCATGCTCACGTTATATATTTAATGCCTCAGTCCTAGAATCAACCATTTCTCTATGGTATCTTCCTTCCTTTTATTGGAGGCAGGATTTGAAATGAAGATCCGAGCATTAGGTGTGCTAGCTGCTGCTGGGGTGCTTCCGATAGAGCTGACAGCTGACAGGACAAGGAAATATACGTATATATAGTATCCTGTATGTACACACATCTATACATGTTTCTATATGGAGCCATCTGTATCTGCATTAAGCTAACCACAAGTTCATGTTGAAGTCTCCAACTCTAATCCATTATTAACCCACTTTATTTTAACTGAAATGGCTTACATGGGAAAAACATGAAGAGAAGGAAGAACAGGCAAAACAATGTCCCTACTTTGAGGTTGAGGAGGCCATAGAGCACACTGGGCTCTTGCAGAATGTAAACAAGTGCTCTTGTGCAGGAATAAACTACATACTTGAGTAACAGTCTTCAGATTTATCATCTAATAAGGTTATACTTTAAATGTGTAACATGCAGAAAATGAATATTTGCAATTGAAGTCAAATAAGTTTTTTAACTGAACTTTTCCAAGGCCAATATTTTGTCAATAACTTTTCAATAAGAAAGGTGTCAGAATTCTGTAACTGTAGAGGAAGAATTCTAACACAGGCCTATTGAGAAGAACATTAAGAAGGCCTGTTAAGAAAAACATTCCGGCTCTAGCTTGGTCTTGTTTCTATAGACCTGATTTTGCTTCTATTGATTCTGATGAGCACTAGAAGTTCCATAACAGGATGGTTGTAGATATAGTTGGTCTAATGGTTCAAAGTCCAAGGGGACTAAGGGAAAAGAACACAGAATTTAGGATCGAAAGAAATGGATTTGAGGATCACCTGCATCATTCATTGACAGCATAAATATCCTGATGCCTCTAACCTTTAATTTTCTCATTTGTAAAATGGGATAATGATAATTTGTATAACATTTATTTCTAAGAGCACTATAACAGTAAAGAAAGCAAATATATGTGAAAATAATTTTTGAACTGAGAAAAACAATGTAAAATTATTATGGGAGGAAATCGTACCCATGTAGGTAGTTGGAGGTGATACTGCATAGTGATCAAGGATGTTGGTTTTGGAAAGAGATTGTTTGAGTTAAGACCCCAGCTACACAGTTTACCAAGAAACCTAATTTCTCAAAGGATCAGTTTTCTTATGGGTAGAATGGGATTCATTTGGATTTCAGTTTAATCATCTAGGGAAGAGAGAAGGGCATTATGTGGTTGATAATACCCTTTTAAGCTCTAAATATCTAAATTATTTCCTTGCAATGCTGATCAAGGCATTGGATATGGGATCCCAGCTCATAATGCAGAGCGTCGGTAAATTCTCTTGAAGTAAGTAGGAAGATTGGGCCTCCAAAGCAAGCCTGAGGGACCTCAGATAAATGATGCCTGCATTCGATGATTAGAGGAGGCTCTACTCTGGGAAGCCTCCTCACTTGCAAGGGCCCCTTCCAAGCCTCTGGGAGTGGCCCTTGCAGTGTGCAAAAAAAAATTTTTTTTTAAAGGATGTTTTGATTGCAACCAATTAAAATTTCTCTCTATTTTCGCTTTGAATTTCCCTCATGTCAGATGGTATTGGGGGAGCCATAAACATTTTTGAGATGTGATGGAAGGGAAGTTGAACAGAGAATGTAGTGTGAATTGAGTAGGGTGTATGTATGTGTTCACAATTACTTTCATGTAGAATTAGGTTATTATTAGCTGCCTCAGTGAAAAAATGACTATCAGGAATATTCTGGCTTTCCATTGTAATGACTCATACAGCATCAAGGAAAAAAAAAGTGTAGGATTGGAAGTTCTATTGTGATAGGAATGTACACTTGAAACAGTCCTTAAAGAATATGGGGGTATTTAAGATGATTCCCTGCACAAGAAAAGTGAAATCTCATAGCTTGTAGGTGAATTTTCCCCAAATTTGAGTTTTCCCCAAAACGTATCGTACATGTTGGGAAACTGAAAGAAATGTGCTATGCTATCAATAATAATAAAAAAATTGATCAATCATGGTAGAAGAAAGAGTAGAAAGATGGCTCTTTTGTTCTCTAAACAACTATTACAAAATTTTTGCCATCATGCAATTGAAGACTATGAAGTCAAAATTTCATGGAAAAGAGCATTATAAAGGTATGTATTAGTTAATTAGTTAAAGTTATGTTATTTTTGTGGATTTTGCAATGTTTGTAGTAATGCTGCCTTTTAAAAATTTGTCATTTTAGGCACCAGAGAATGTGTATCTACTCATGTTTCCTTCTTTAAGAATTCTGTCAAGTCTGTGCAAATAGCTGTGGTGGTAGATGGATTTCTCTGATGCACAAAGATATAGGCTGAATGTACATTTCCTTTTAGATATTTTGTATTTCAGGAATCCCCATGAAATGAACAGTTGAAGTTCCTGGAGTTTTCTTCTGTTTTTATGGCCTCTCCCTGCCGATCTGGAAGAATCCTATGGCTTCTGAAGGCCCAACTTGCTACCTGGAGGCGCTCAGGCAGTTAACTGATCACCACTGGGGATAGAAGGACCAGACTTGTTTGTTTCAGTTGTGCTGTATACAGATGGGTCTCACTATGTATTCATTCATTCATTCAACAAATATTTGATGCTATTTGTGAGATGACTTTTGCATTCACATGTTGTTTCATAGAATAAATGCTTTGAGGTTCTTGCAACAGAAGAATTGGTACTGTGAGATCATCTAAGCACACCGTCACTTACCAATACGGTTCTGAAATCTGTAGAAACCTAAAAACTCTTCTGGGATCCCAATCTGGATATTTTTGAACTCATACAGATATGTGGTGGCAATTCAGCAGCTTTCATCCTCAGTTGCTTTATTCTAATGGCCAACATGTCAGAATCTGATAGAGTATTTGTGCTAAATAAATTTCTTAATAAAAATGCAATGATTTAAAAACAGCAAATTATTTGGGAAAATAATGCATTGTTGATTAAAACATCTAAATAACAATTTAAGTAGTCAGTTCTCTATCCCAGGGTGATTTTGCGTGTAGGTTTATATGCATTCATGAATGTATCCATGTGTGCACACACACATATGCGTGTGCACACGTGAATTATACTTTTCCATAGATGCACATCTACATACATGTCCATAGATACTCATAGCGTATATAATGTCTGCGTGTGTACTTTGTAAAGCTTAAGAATTGCTTTACCCATTCTTGGAGGGTATGGCCTATTAAAATATTGTTTTAAGACCAATGTAATACCTTTAGTGTAGTAAGAAATATTACCTGTTTCCTATGACCCATGTGGATTCTGCCATATAAGAATATATACACATTTGCTCAGTGGCCTTGTATATTTCCCAAGAGTGGGGCACCAGGTGGCAGATGCCAACATTAAGCAACTAAAAAAATTTCGCTCTACTCTCTAAATATTTCAAAGTCCCCAGAATCTAAATTTTTGTACAGCTCAGCCCCACAGCATGGACTGAATGGAAGGCATATGTTTTACGTGAAGGACTTTCTGAGCCCATTTCTGGCACCCAAGCAGCAAATACTGGCACACGAATCTGAGCTATAGATCATTCAGAGTGGAGTTGGTCATTTTACCCTCTACTATCTGCAGAAAACACCAACCTGTTATCACAATATCCTAGTCAGCAATTAACTGGAGGCTGTGCCCATCCTCCAGGGTCCCCTTCACATTGGAGACACTCTCCTATTTGCTCTCTTCCATACCCTACTGAGAAGATATGTGGTTCCACTATGAGGGCCCAGGGGTAGCTTAAATAATTTCTGAAGTTATAGCTTACTGTAAGCTTTCATGCACTTACTCTGCTGAAGAAAATGAATTTACTACATGGAATCACACTTCTCCCACAATATCCCTGGGTCTCCACAACCTACAGACATATAACAGGCAAAAGAGTGCTTCTGGACTCTCATCTATTAAACCATTTTCCTAAAATACCTACAATCTTTTCATATGAAACAGAAAAATACAATCATTAAACCTATGGTTTGTCAATCACTTTGTCAAATCTCAAGAAATTGCATAATAAATTGAATACCTGCATCAAACACGAACACCAGAGGAGTCTAACAAGTTATGTATTTCCAATCTGCTTGTTCTTGTATCCAAACGGTAGCTTTTGTTTTCAAGAGCAAGTCTACATCCTTTTGGAAGGCTTTTACAAAATATGGACATACATTTATCTATCAAACTAAGTAGAAATAATTGAAACACTTAACATGCACAGTAATGGGGAAATGCACGAATAACTTCATTATTAATGTCTATTGATTATTTATGTTTTCAAACAGGCAAATGTGCTGCTAGTATTTTTATCATGTAAATCTATACGTGCATTTTGGTTTTACCTGTTTATTGGCAAATTTACAATCCACATTATGGGCATTTTTATTGCTTTACACACTTATTTGGTATGCACATAACCAAGGTCAGTTTACAAACCGACTAGTGTTTACTCAATTTGATTACTATGTTACATTTCTGAGCAAATTTTCCCTTTGGAAAATTAACTGTACAAGGAAGCCCAGTAAATCTTTACTTAAAAATTCCAAACTTTAGATTGATTTCAGCAGTGAGTTTGTATTGATCTCAAAAGCTTTGCGTTCCTAACTAAAAACTAATCTTTATTTCACCCTTTAGTGACTGCAGCCATAAATATGCTCACTCCTACCAGTGTAGAGTGGATTAATGGTTATTGGAGATTGGGGCTTCCAACTGAGTCTGGGAAACCTTAACCTTTGGAGGACAACATGAAGGCATTTACCCCTTGTCAGCTATAATCCCTAGGTCCACTTTTGACATTTACCTGAGTGTTAAAGAGGAAGCAGAGCAGGGACTGGGGAATAAAGCTCCAGAGATTCTGCGTGGCTATTAATCACTCACAGTTAGATTGACTGCCGTGCCTGAAGCGGCTGCTTCCGGCCATCAGAGTCGCGGGAAGGCAAGGCCCCCCAGCTCCACTCTGGAACCCGGGTTAACTCCTCCTGGGGAAGACTGGTACCGCGCGCCTGCAAGGAGGGGCTCCCTGCAACGCTGAAACCCATCTGTCACTATCCTTCCTACTTTGCTGTATTGATGGGACTAATATTCTGGGGAGTGCGTCCAACCCATTTGTATGATCTAATCATAGAGAGTTAAAGAGTTAAAAAGGAACAAAACAGGATTTGTTATCGAGGGATGATCAATAACATTCCGGGCAGCAGCAGATGAAAGGCTGACAAATGGTAATGAAGCTGTAAAGCAGTGGTTCTCAAAGCGTGGTCCTGGGTGCCTCCCGGATCACAATAACTGGATGAGATTGTCAACGTAGACTCTTCTGGCACCAGTGTTCCGAACTTCAACAAGCACTCCAAGGAGTTCTTATGTCCCACAAAGCGTGAGACACACAGTCACCCTTTTCCACTTTATGTTTATTAAACATTTTTTCTTAAATGTTTATTTATTTTTGAGAAAGAGACAGAGGGCAAGCAGGGGAGGGGCAGAGAGAGGGGAGACACAGAATCCGAGGAAGGCTCCAGGCTCTGTGTCAGCACAGAGCCCTACGCTGGGCTCGAACTCACCAACCGTGAGATCATGACCTGAGCCCAAGCTGGACGCCCAAGTGACTGAGCCACCCAAGCGCCCCACCCCTTTCTGCTTTCTGTGGTGGAAAGTAAAAGTTTTAATTTTCTTGGAAATGATGGCAGAAATTACTATTAGCGAACTCCGCACCCATATTTGTCTTTCTTTTTTACAATGCGACCTTAATTTTCACCTGAGCTCCCTGTTGCACAGTTATTATTTTCCAGCCTTCCTGACAGCTAGATATAAGAGGGGCTTTTGTGTAGGCCTCATAAAACGGCTCCTTTAAAGGGTTGGGGCATGCCTTTTATCTTCCTTTTCTTCGGTGTGCTGCCTAAATGTGTGTCCACATTAACCGGAACCTCAGCAGCTCATCCTGGGCCACGAGGACAAGGCTGACACCTGAGATAGGTGGGTCAGAGAACTTGAAGGGGCTTGGGTCCCTGATGATTTCATGACGATACCACCCTGGTCCTGGGCTGCCTATGACTGGATCTCTCTTACATGGCAGAATGAAACCTGTGTGTTTAACCCTTTACTGGGGGAGGGATTCACTATAGTTCATAGCTGAATGAGATTAATAACTGCTACAGATCCCTTGACGATTATGGGTTAACTTCAGGCAAAATCCTCCCACTTTGGATGACCCAACTTTTCCCAAGCTTTATTATTGCCCGTGACAGTGAGAATGCATCTGAATATTAATCATCATTTTGTTACATTTCTGTGGGCTCAGGAGTCGGGAAGGTACTCCTGGAATTTCAGAAAGGTCTGTGTGCTGTTAAAAAAGCTGAGAAGCTGTTACAAATGTAAAGTCTTGGACCCGGTCCTGGATCTACTGATCTGTTGTCCACAGAAAGGTGATAGGTTTGCAGTGGCTAGGTGGCTGGCCATGGGGGTTCTAGGGAGGGCGGCAGCCCCAAGGACAGAGGAGCATGCAGGAATCTAGATTGTCTGTTAGAGCAATTGATCACTTAGTGGTGCCCTCCATGCTCCATGAAGTTAACCTTTATCAGACTTAAGGCTAGGCCTGTTACATATGGATGAAATGCAGTGTCTTAAAGACATTCGAAGCTTACTTAAAGTGTTCCTTTTACCTTGAGGAAGAAAAGATTGTATTTCTTTTCTCCCATTAGTATTTTTACTTCTTCTGTTTCCGAACCTGATGCTCCCAAGTCGTTATCTTTGCGTCGGGATAACACTTCCAACCCTTACCGTCATGACTCTTAAGACAATGTGCAAATACAGCAAGCAAAGATTCTCTATTTCCGTCACTGCTGCTGGCGCAGTTATTGAAGTCATTTATTAGAGGCTTTGTCCCTTTTTTTCTTTTCACCTTCATTCTGCCACAGATGCAGTTACAACCTTTAACATGATTATCTTTATTGATACATTGATTAACGAAACGGCTACAGATTCACTTGCCCAAATTCATTATTTAATATCATAGTCCAACATCTCATATGACTCTAGTTATATTAGAACAGGGACAATCAAAGTGTGGTCCCCGGACCAGCAGCAGTAGCATCACCTGAGAAGCTGTTAGAAATGCAAATTCTTGGACCCAGTCCTAGATCCACCGAATCAGTCCTACTTCCACTGGAAGTAGGGTCCAGAAATCAGTGTTTTTACAAGCCTTCTAGATGATTGAGATGCCTGTTCAGGTTTGAGAACCAGTGTTCCAGAGTGAGTCCAGTCATGTCTTCAACCTAACCCACCGAGAACACTTAAAGGTATATTCCTCAACGTTTCCATACAAGTGAAATCTTAGATTCCTATATGTGGGAATTGAACATTTAATTATATTACTTTTATCTCATCTGTCTTCAGTCTACAAATAAGTGGGCCAGGCAATAAGATGATTCACTTTGTGCTAAAATAACACAAGTAATAATAACAGGTTGCAACATAAAGTATTTTTCCAGTCTTCAAAGTGCTGGCACATTTAAAATTTCATTTGATTGTGCAGCAGATTCAGATATACCATCTGAGTTAATGCAATTTAATTGTGGGACAAAATTATAAAAACAAACCGTTGCAGGGCCATGTTTTATTTTTTTCTTTGTCCCTATCGCTGAGTTTTCTGGCATTAGAAACTATACTTGGTAAAATAAATATTACTTAGTGAATGATCACCTAAATGAACAATTTTTAATAATACTATTTGATTGGTATTTGCTGATGAATAAGAGGGAAAATCTATGGAGCTTTAGGTCAAGTCCATTTGGAAGGAGAGAGAATTTATGAAAAACATTTCAATTTTGTAACCATGTATTTGACACTAAGACCTTTGACAGAGGTTAATACTCACTGACCTACAGATTACACTGGAAAGCTTGACTTACTGTCCTCATTTCAATGGAAAACACAAGCTCAAGATGGCTATTGGATCACACTCATGGGGCAAATATTCTTTTTGTGTTATTATGAAATATTGTTAGATGGGAGAATATAATTTTTCAAGAACATAAATAAAATATTTAGGAATTTGTTTTGAATGATTCTTAAATCCATTTTCCTTATACCTATAATACAAATTGTGCTTTTATGCTCCATTAGTTTACTAAGTATGGCTTAAATAGTATTTTTAAAAATTATGTTAAAGATAAAAATTAAAAATTGCCTTTGAAAATGGGGAGAAATAAAGCAAAGAACTTTAAAAAAAAAAGCCCAGCTTCTAGCTAAGTGCTGAGTTTATTTAAAGGCATTAACCAAGTACTTTTACTAATATTCCAGGATTGTCATCCCAACCAAATATTTCAGGGTTTGATAATATTCTCTCTTAGCTCTGAGACTCTTAAAAAGTAATATCAATCCTAAAACCCTTAATCTTTTCGTAAGCTTTCCAAAAACAGCAAATCCCAAACCACAGTGTTTTGAAGCAAACTTCTGATAAAGAATTTGGAGTATTTTCAATAAGAATAACAAAATTAAATTTCCAGGAGCGTGCTTTAGTGGAAAAGATTCAAGCTTTGGAGTTAAAAAACTGAGCTCAATTTCCACCTCTTTGACTTACTAGCCCTAAGTCCCAAGTTAGTTATCCCACTGAACATCAGTTTCCTCATCTATAAATTGGGACTTATAATATCTCTCTCATGGAATTTTTGTTAGCATCAACCAGAATTATGTGTGTTGATTTTCCAGCCTACAGACTGGCAAATAGAAAGTCCTCGATATACAATAGCTCCCGTTATGTGAAAAAACAATGCAAATGTACATGAGATAATTTGTAAATGTAAAAGGATTCATCCATGTTGGTTTGATATATTAGTTTTTGCGGAAACAAAGTGAAACAGTTATAGTTGGGGAATCACTATTTCTAAACACACACTTGGAAAATTCAAACCTGTTTGATTTCATGACTTTGTTCAGTTAGTGCACTAAGGACTCACGTAAAATCTGAGGAAATAGCAAAGTCTTCTATCAACGTGTCTGAGGGAAAGCTATGCCCAATTTCCTAGTAATTCACAAAGAAAGCTGATCTGGAATTCTGGTATGCTGAAAGGCAGGGAACTCAATAGGCACATTCAGATAACCTGCATGCTTTTTTAGTAACAAGAATATAGCGCTGAATTTTTAAAGAGAAAAATAAAGATGACAAAGTGACTGACAGTATCCAGAAATGACCCTATCCCGTCTTCCATTCTTAAATAATTTTCACATCGCCATCTACCACTTACCCTAAATGAACAGTAATAAAATAAGGGTGAACAATATTACGCAGGAAGACAACTACCCTGTTGTCTTTTAATTCACTGAACCCCCAGCCTCCCCTGAACGCTTACAAAGCATCATGTGTTATGAATTCCAAAACGAAAGAGATACTATACCTGCTCTCGAACAGTTCAGCAGTCCAGCTCCACAGAATGTAAGTGAAGGACAGATATCTCAAAGAACCTTAGTAACTGTCAAAGATGGGGGTAAAATCAGATGAGTGAAAATTGCCAACAGACGAAGCACTAACTAAAACCCACTCATTTTGAGGAACTTTCATGATAACGCATACATAGTTATGCACACCTTACAAATAATACCACAGATAAACCAGTGAGAAAAGGCCTGAAGGCGAAGATACAGAGTTTCTCATAGCTCTAGATGCTCCATTTTTTTCAGTCCTAAGCACAAGATTATTTATACAGAGCAACGGTTCTTAAAGTGTGGTCCATAGACCCCTGATGGTGCCTGGAATCCTTTTAGAGGGCGCACGAGGCCAAAACTATTTTTAGAATAAACCAAGACGTTATTTAAACTTTTTTGCATGTTGACATGTCTACTTAAGTGGAAAAGCCGTGTGATAAAATTGCTGGTGCCTTAGTAAAAATCAGGGCAGCAGCACCAAACGAAACAAGCAGTCATTGTATTCTTAAATGCTACACCCTTTCAGGTTAAAAAAAATTGCCAGTTTCATTTAAGAATGTCTTTTTTTTAACGTTTTTATTTTTTTATTTTTGAGACAGAGAGAGACAGAGCATGAACAGGGGAGGGGCAGAGAGAGAGAGGGAGACACAGAATCTGATTCCACGTTGCAACTGATTGAAAGGTAACTACTATTTGTTGAATTGATGTAATATCCAAAAAGAATATCAAAGTTATCTGAAATGGGTACACAAATGCCCTCCCTTTTCTCTCTACCTCTCTGTGTGAGTCTGGATTTTCTTCACATGCCTCTCCCAGAGCAACATATCATAGCAAATTGAATGCAGACGTAGACATAAGAATCCAGTTGTCATCTATGAATCCAGGCATTAAAATGATTTGTAAACATATTTTTTAAATGACAGGCTGTTCACTAATGTCTGTTTGTTTAGGACAATATAGTTACTTTTCATAAAATTATGATTTATAAACAGGTTTGTCATTTTCAAATGAATGAATAAATATACATTTGAAACGTCTGCCTTTTCATTTCTAGCAAGGTAAATATCAATAGGTATGATTCATGTAGTTAAAATCTCTTTGGACTACTACATCTTTTTCAAGAGTGTAAAAGTTTCCTGACACAAAGGGTGTGAGAATCACCAGTGTGGATTATAAAAAAATAACTCTTGGTAAGGTTTTGATTTCGTAAACATACTCAATTTGGAAGATCTCAACAACCTTGGTCAAATGCAACATTTGAGCATGAAAGGCCAAAGTTAAAATTGCTGTGTTAAATGTCATAGGGGGATTCTTGTGGGGGCTGGGAGTTAATGGACTTCCAGAAGAACCACAGGAAGTGACTCTCCCTTATAAGCAAGTCCCCCTGGTAAGATCCTCAGGGCATTTATTCTCTGAAGGCCAAAATACTTCTAGCACTGGAGCATAAGGTACTTTGATTTTGTGATACCCCAGGATGTAAAAAATAATCTCAAGGGATGATTATAAAAAACCTTCAGTGTCAAATAATTTTCATTTGCTTTAATTTTTAAAAGCCTTATAAATATTGAACTTATGATTGCTTTTTAGAGATATGTTGTATGTGTGTATACCTATGTGTGTGTGTGTGTGTGTGTGTGTGTATGTGTGTGTGTGCTAAACTTGGTGTCTAACATTTACTACCCGAGGGATATGGATGTTAAAACATTAAATGGCATCCATGGCTATGACGACAATGCTTGTGATATGAACTAATATAACCATTACTGAAGCTCACCTGTTAAACTTTTCCTTCAACTCTAGCCACTTCAGTCTTTTGTTTTTCCTCTTCCTTCCCAACGAGGTTCTAGCTCAGTACCCTCATTGTAATTGACTCCCCCAGGCTCTGTCCATTTTTATTAAGCACCAAAATGTCAGCTAGTTAGCCAAAAGATGTTGCTGAACTCTGCATGGTGCATTGCACACACTCATATTTAAAGGTATACATGAGCAGGGGAGGCCTTCTGCAGAGCCAGAAGCAGGTCACAGGAAAAGGAAAGCCTCTTCTGCAGTCACTCCTGCCTGCCGGAATTTCCTCTTGGAACAGAATCCCTTCCGTTTAAAGCTGAAAATATGGGGGAGATCCAGATACCTCCAATGTTGTACCTTACTGCGAATGAAGAACTCAAGAATCTGTTCAGCAGGTATCTGGAAGGAGAGGCTAGCGGAGGGCCTTCCTGTGGGAGAGGAGAGCTGAAGGGTGCAGGGGCCAGAGACACCAACATTAGTTTCCCCGGGAGTCCAGGTGGCGTGGTGTCAAGACCATGAAGGCTGGTGCCAGCTAGACCTGAGTTTGAATCCCTGTTCACCCACTCATTTACCAGCGGAGTGACGTAAGGCTATCTGCTTAATCTCATGGAGAATCAGCCTCCTCATGTGGTAAATGAGGACAGCCGTATCTACCTTGCAGGGCTGAGTGAAGATTCAATGAGAGCAAGCGTGTGACATGCCTGGAACACAGTAGGTGTCCAATAAATGCCTATTTTCTGTTTCTGTTTTAGAGGTTTTCACATACATTTTGGTAATTCGTTACCTTTTGAATGATTGGCGAATGGGCCCATTTTTCAGCGAATAGCTAGACATATCTTAACGTCTTCCCCATGTCCTAATGAGTTTACCTGTTTTAAAACTTTTCGTAGTATTTAACACAGACCAGTATCAAAAGCTTTCTTTAAAAAAAATGCAAAGAATAGGGTGTTCATTCTATTCTCTCAGTCTTCATGGTCAGTTGTGTCTTCCAGAAATTCCAAGAAGTTAGTGAGGCCCGACCTTCCTCTTTTTCTTCTTTTCTTTTTGTAAAGCATGCCAGCAATCTTTAATCATGCTGTGATTTTCTAAATGCCACCCAGGTTAGCTTCTGAAATAGTTTCAAAGAAAGATCTAACCCACAGACACACAAGTAGCTCATTTGCAATTTTTAGAGAGGACTCAGAAACATCTTTTTTTAAATAGTACATTTGTCAGTTTTCTCCCTTTATTTTCCTATTCATTTCTAGAGAGAAGCATTTCCTTTGTCATATAAATTTTACTAAAAATTCAAGCCTGATTACAGTTTGGTGTGTGTTATGTGTGCTTTTTGTTGGGGTGATTAACATGCAAACCGCTTTATAATGTCTTTTTCTTTTAAAAGAAGAAAAGTGGGTATGTAAGGTGGATGGAGTTGATCTATTAGCTGCTTCCCAGGTCACCTAGTTTCTGATTGTTAAAAACTAATTTGATCAATAGAATTTACTGTTCAAAATGGGAGGCTTTGGAAAGGAAGATTAGTATAGAGAGTATGGGCTAGAAGGAGGTCGAACCAAGCATAGCAAGTGCTCTAT
The DNA here is from genome assembly GCF_016509475.1 of Prionailurus bengalensis. Classification (NCBI taxonomy): domain Eukaryota; kingdom Metazoa; phylum Chordata; class Mammalia; order Carnivora; family Felidae; genus Prionailurus; species Prionailurus bengalensis. The sequence continues at coordinate 54,286,402 of NC_057356.1, forward strand.
GTATTAATAGAGAGTGTGCTGTTGACCTGTCTTATTACAGGCCAAAAATTAGCCATCCAATCACTCTGATGGAAGAGGAGAACAGTTTAAAAGTTGGTGTGAGACGAGTACAAAGGGACAGAGGCAAGACACAAACAGCCGGAAAGTCCAGTGGGAGGAATTTCATCAGAGATGTGAGTACACCCTTACAGAAGCAAAGCTCACATCAAATGGTTTCTTTGAAGCAAACGTTTCTCTGCCTGCTTTGACATGGCAGTGACCATACCTGAAGTCACGGTTCAAAGGGACAATCTCAGAATGAGGAAAATGGTAAACCGGACTTAAAAAAAAATACGGTGATCTCAGAGATGTATAAGAAGCACACAGTGGCAAAAGCTTCCTTTAAAGGAGCTATTTTTCAATTGTATTCTTTTCATTGATGACAGACAAATCAGGATCCTTTCACTTGATGAAGTGTTACTGCCAACAGGAAACTCTTTAAAAAATTTTTTTTAATGTTTATTATTTTGAGAGAGAGAGACAGAGTGTGAGTGGGGGAGGGGCAGAGAGACACAGAATCCGAAGCAGGCTTCAGACTCCGAGCTGTCAGCACAGAGCCCGAAGCGGGGCTCGAACCCACCAACTGTGAGATTATGACCTGAGCTGAAGTCAGATGCTCAACCGACTGAGCCACCCAGGCGCCCCCAGGAAACTCTTTAGTGTCGACACCCAGGGATAGCTTGTCCGCCTGGGGTTACCTACCCTTCCTATGCTGAGCAATGATCAGATGAAAATGTTGGAGCTAGTTTTTGGAGTGAACTGAAGCGTATGGTGTGTGATAAGCCAAAAACATCAGTGGCATGCAGGGATGAAGGCATAATCAACTGGACTTGGGGCCTGATGTGGTATGCCTTCTTGCAGTTCCTTCTACCTTACATTTCTGTTTGAGAGATTTGCTTTCATTCTTTTCAGACCTCCAGTGCGTGCAGTGGAAATCCTCCTCAAGCATTCCTCTCTCGATTTTGTTTTCTCTCCCGATAGATTGCACGCTTCCTTCCCCCTGTGAGAAATAGGTCTGGCAGCTTCGAGGCGGGTTTCTTAAAGTGTAGTGGGAATGCCTTGCGCTATTTGTTGAACTTCTTACAACGGTTCTCCTACATCATGCCCAATGTGCTATTTGCAAAATGCACGGCAAATAACCATTCATCACTTGACATCACTGTAGCACGCCACTGCTTTATTTCTTCTCCTCTAGGTGAGTGGAAATGATGATCTAACTGAGATCACAATCATTGCTGATCAGTACCCGGCCTCCTGCAAAGGCCCGTGTGAGCACACAGACTTTTTGTAAGACGCCAGCCTCTGAGCGGATATCAGATGGAGAACCCTCCCCCATCACCTTCTCGCTGCTGAGAAACTTACTAACTTGGTATTGTTCAGGGAGTCACTCGAGCGAGGAGAGTGGAATTCTACCTGTTCCTCAAGGTAGAGTATCTGGTAAGCTGCTGCAGAGACTGTAAGGCACTTACAGCTCTTTCTACGTATACAGAGCTCATGGTTAGGTGAATGCAAACCTTGAGTGAGAGCTTTGTAACTTCCTGTGTTTGTCTGAAGTCATGCACAAATTAAGCCAGTGTTGTAAAACAGAGCCCAACAAATATAGTCCCCTTTTTCAGGGGCTGTATATTTTTTAAAGCTATATTCCCCCCTCCACACACACACACACACACACACACACACACCGGGGAAAGGTGTCCTAGAAACAGATCAGAAACACACGGAGCTGAAAACTTTAAAGAAAACTTTCATAAATGCCAGAAATGCTCATGTAAAGGTTTTTTTTTTTTTTTTGTTAAAACATTGGTTGTAATTTCTACTAGGTGTCACAACTCAGTGAACCATTAAAAGTGAACCGGCTCACTGAACCGAACTGAACTGAACAGATGGAATCCCACCCTCGCAATGCTTGAAAGAGTCTGTGAACAATGCGAAGTCTTCTCTTAAGCTCCCTCCTTGCAGGTGCTTACCTCACTAGTGCACACATGTGGGGGGATCTCAGGCTAGAACACAGCCCCTCCGCCCTTTGTTTGGTTGTATGGTGCCCTTGTTCAAGCGGCAGGGAGGGCGGTTCATTTGAAATCCTCAGGGCCACCCCCATCATTTTCAAAGTCCCAGTGTTATTTTCCATTTGTTTCCACGTGTAAGTTTTAGGAGGATGTTTGGTTCTCTTTTCATTTTGCCTTGAGTTGTAATTTGCTCTAATCTGTCTGGATACAGATATACCTCAAAATATTTTTTGAAATATTTTTTCTTTTGCCAAATTGGCCTGAACAACACGGACTACTGTTGTTATTATTATTATTATTGCTGGTCTTTGGTTTATTATTTAAATTTTCTTTCTTTTCAGAAAATGCAGTTGAATGCCAGACCATGACACAGGCAATTTTAGGCTGTTCTTGACTTCTTTTTTTTATGTTTGTTTATTTTTGACAGAGAGAGAGAGACAGAGAGCGCGCATAAATGGGGAAGGGGCTGAGAGAGGAGACACAATCTGAAGTAGGCTCCGGGCTCTGAGCTGTCAGCACAGAGCCCGACGCGGGGCTCGACTCCCGAACAGTGAGATCTTGACTTGAACCAAAGACAGACGCTCAACCGACTGAGCCACCCACATGCCCCTGTTCTCGACTTTTAAAATCCTCATGACTACATGGGGGAGGTAAACTGATCAACACAGTTATAAACGTGTGTACTGAAGTGCCAAAGGTAGTCTTACAGGACCAAGAGATCAAAGGGCTGTTTGTAGTCAATTCGTTAAGCATTAGTTATTCAATTGATTAGTTCAATATGTACCTATGAGGGCTAACGAGGCCCAGGCATTATACTGAACATTGTGTGGGATCTAAAGTGGAATGATGTTCAGCTTCTGCTTTTAAAGAGACGTAATTTAAAAGAGAGAAGCTAGACAACAATTGTGCATTTGAAAATTCGTACCCTCAAGTGACTCCTTCATTTCTATATTTTTTCCTGCTCTCCTTCCTTTCTGGGCTCATGACTGGTGCCATGTTCTGCTGCCGTGTGATCAGCCCATCAAAATGTTCACTTTTGGGGTTTTGTAGATATGTTTATTTTCAAGGCTCGTGTTTTGTAAGGCTTCAAGATGATTTTGCCTCTTTGAAAGTCAGACTGTTCCTTCAAAGCATGTTCTAACAGGGTTTGGGAGACAATGGGCCAGAGAGAAAGCCGGAGACCCAAGACTGGGAGCTTGGTTAGGCACAAAGGTTACTGGCAGGTGGATCATTGATTAATTCCAGAGAGGTCAGTTGAGGGAGAGATTAGCAAGTAAGAGGACAAGAACCAGGGAGAGCGGCGTCAGGGATCGGATACCAAGGTTAGGATTCTGCAACACACAAGGTCAGAGGGTGAAAAAGAAGTTTTTGGCAACATTGGGTCATGAGTCCAGGTCACAACCCCTCAACCACAAGCGATTAGGAGCCGTTCAAAAGGTCTGAATAATAGGCATAGGATGTAAACAGAAAGCACAAGCTTGATGCCGACAGATCCTGTGGCTCTCAGCCCTTTGACGTGGCTCTTGAACTCAGGCTGGAGCTGGTTACAGGGGCAGCCATGTCTGTCTGAGTCTACAAGCAGACAGTTTTTTGATTCGATGAAGGAGGGGGCAAAGAATTAAGTATTTTGTGAGAGCATTAAAATATTATATTTGGAATCTGTCGGTGAACCTGGATTTCTGAGTTTACATATTCCTTCAGGATTAAATCTGCCATCTAATTTTTACACAGTAAAACATAACAGTGAAGTTCAGCCTTTCACATTGTAGATTTGAGCTTGGGTCCATGTCGTACATATGAACTTATGTAGGGTACTTAACCTCTCAGAGACAGGGTTCCTTCAAGTGTGAGATACAAATGACACCTATTTAAGAGTGTGAAATATTCTCAACATTTAAAAATAATAGATATAAAATTATTAGTTGCCGACATTCTTATTATCATAGTCCTCATTATTACAAACCTGGATTTTTTTACTCAGGAATCTTATCCTTTTCCCTTTCAGAATGCAAATATTATATTCTATGAAATTAATAGTTCGGTTATTCTCATTGATTTTTTTTAAGCCGGTGACTCAACCTTCTTTTAAAAAGTCTTTGCCTATTTTTTATGGGTCCTGATAAGCAGCAATAACATAAGCTTATGAGGAAATGTAGTTTAAACCCTCCTGCCCGCTCCTGTTTTCCAAGCTTACATCCAGAGGTGCCCATCTAGGAACATGGATCGTAACACCAGGAGAAGGACTGAAAAGCCTAGGAAGAGCAAATATAAATCCTTCTCTATCTTGTTCTCACGAGGCAAACATTTTACAGTGTCACTACCCCAAAATCACACAAAAATGAGTTCCTATGTGATTCCTTGGATTTCCCACATAGGAATCGAGTTAATAAGGTTTTCTTTTGTGTGTGTGGTCAGTACTTAAACCAAATGGATACTCACCTGTGGAATAGTTCAGAATGTGTTTAATTTAAATCCTATTTTAACTACTCCCCATGAATTACTATAGAGGGAAAAATACCCGCCATAAATGGAAGACTCCCAAAGCGGAAACTGATGGGTGTCATTACAAAGGAAAAAACAGTTTTCTTCCATTCTTCACATTGATCTTTCATACACTTTATTTAAAAATATTAAACTGACATCAAATAAAGGGCAAGAATTTTGCTTTTTTTAGGCTAGATCGCTCTGAACCTGGATTATCATAGGCTCTTGAGAAATGTTTTTGAGTGGATTTTTTTCTTTTTCCCTGATGCCTGCTTGCGTTCTCATTCTTGCTACTTACTCCCTCCCATCATTTTATCTTCAGTAGTGTTTTCACATCCATTTCTGAACCTTAACTCATTTGTGTTGCCTGAATGTTGGTGTCACACGCAGTGTGGCATCAGTTTGGATGTTGGGGACAAGAAGGCCATTGTCCTAAAAGCAACCATCAGTCTGTGGCTGATTCCACAGTCAGACAGAATTCACTTATCTATAAATTAAGCATACCTCAGAATTTTATGCTTTCACTTGGGGAACAAACTGGTCACTTGGACTTTTTGCTTGATAGGAAGTTGGCAATATCTTTGCAGTTGTAGATTCTCACTACCCCACGGGCTTTGGGCAGGAGGACAGAGGAGTGAGAAGGCTATGTCTACATTCAGATTCTGTGGAGCCATTGAAAGATCTAGGAGCAGATGGATCCCTAGGAAGGAAGAAGCCAACTGTACTACGCTCAAGCCACACTGTGAGGGCTCTTTCCCCTGTACATCTTCCAGATTACAGGGTCTTAGCTCCATGCTTCTGCCTCTGGAATGCCTATCTCCATCCCTTGTTTGCTTCCTTCAAGTTCATATGTTGTCTCTTTTGCGACACTTCCTCACATACTTGTGTTCTCTGGCCCCAAACAAATTTAACTGCACATTTCTCTTTACTTCCATAGCAGTTATTTATGAATCTTCTTCCTCAATTCACCCATGAACTTCTTCACAGGAGGTTCCATCTAATCTTATTCATCTTTGGAAGGCAGAGTAAGTTAGTGGTTAAGAATATGGACCCTGGACTTAGAAGGTTTGGGTGAAACTTTTGTTTCTTCCACTTACTAGCTGTGTGATCTTAGAAAAGATGTATGGCCACTCTGAGCCTTAGTTTTATCATCTGTAAAATGGCTGTTTGTTACGCCAGAGGGGTTGCTTTTATAACTAAAGGAAAAATCCACAGAAAGCACTTGGTACAAAGTAAGCCCTAAATAGCTATGAACCCTGATTGATCATGCTGTTTAATATGCTTAGTGCCGAGCAGTGTCTGGCTCATAGCAGGGCCTCAGTACCTGTTTTGTTTCATTCAGCCCATGTCATCATTAAATTCTGTGCTAAAAAAAATACATGTCTTCAAGAGGTAGCCTATACATTTCTTTCACTACAGGATAGGAAAGAGTCAGGATAGAACCTTTCCATGAAAGACAGTAGAATGGAGATGGAAACTGAACCAACTAAAACCTATTGAACATTGTGAAGACTTGCTCAAGCAAGAGATTGGGGAGTTAGAGATCACTTTTATATCACTTCTCATTTACTATATGGATATAGAAATATCCTTGGATTTTTTTTTTTGGTAGCTCAGTTTCAATATCCACAAAACAGATATCGTAGTGCTAACTTGCCTTCTCCAGATGTAAAGAAAACAGAGCACAACACTCAACCAATTTTATTACAAGCCCCCTCCTGCTCTTACAACAGGGAAACTGAGATACAAGTCTGGGGACTTGATCAAGGTCACAGTCAGTGGCAGAACCAAATTAAAATTCATGTTCCCAGAGTCCTTTCCATGCCATTGCTTCACCTACTGACCCATGGTGCTCTACCAAGAAGTACTTCTGATTAAGTGAACTTTCAGGTTTCAATAACACAGAATCTTGGCAAGGACTTTAGGTAACAATCTCATATCATACACCCCGGTCACTTTTTGGCGAGAACCAGCTGTCTCATATATATGTTGACTTAATTGCCTTGTACAGGCTGACATTGACAAAAGGGGTGCATTTGCAATGTTGAACCAAGAGTATAAGAGTTTATTAAAGTCTCTATTTGAAAAATAAAAAAGGGCAAATAAAAAAGGGGACAGATGCCTTCCTTGTAGACTGTATAGTCCATTATCAGGGACCATGACTTTTTTGGTTCTCTGTTGTGGTTTCAGACCCAAGCACAGTGCTTACATATTATGCTTATTCAGTTAATACTGAACAATGAATGAACGAGTGCATGGAAGCCTCAATATTTCAGGTGTAGTTAAATGGTCACCCATACTTTGGTGTAATATTGCCCTGATACTAAAATGCTGGATATTTCCCTTTATCTAATGTTTAAAAAAATTTGTTTGCGTATATGTATTATCATGATAAAATCTAACACCGTACAATAGATGTGGCCCACCAAAGTGAGGCCTGGATCAAAATGCGCATATTTTAAAGCAAAAGGTTAAGAGCTGGTTTTGCAAATTTGGAGCTTGACATTAGGGGAACACTGACCCAAATGGAGGGTGTGAAAATGTTAAGAAAGGAAAGGGGAAAGCGTTTGAGAACCATTTCACAAGGAAAGCTGCATTGAGAGCTTCCTCTTTCCCTAAGGGACGAGGGCTGGAGACACAGCTGTCCTCTGTCCAAGAGATTAAGGGAGAACTTCAACAATTGTCCAGAGAGCTTGTCATTCCTCCTCTGGGTTTGAGCCCAGAGTGAACTGAGTCTGACTTCCGTTCAGGAAGAGCAGAGATGTGTTGGAAAGCTGGTTTGGCAGCTATGCGGAGGTGAGTCACCCCTGCATCCTGAAGGTAACTGCTCTCTCTTGCCAGGTTGGAGACTGAGAAGCAAAACCCCAGGTACCAGAGAGGGATTGATGTAGGAATGAATGGCCTGAAGCTATTTTATGTCCTACCTGAGAAGCTGGCCTGGAAGAGACAATGGAACTCCAGCAGAGAAAAATCTCCATAGAATGGGTTGTCTGAGAACCAGGGGCTGAGAGGGGAGGTGGACCAGTGAAAGGAGAAACACAGGCTAGACAGGTAGTTGGAGGGGACCAGCAAGGGACCTCCAAATTTAGCTACTAAAACCTCCACGAGAGAAACAATCAGCTTAACCAATATTCTCTGCCCAGGTAGCATAAAGTCAGCTTAGAACAATACCAATTCCCTGCTTGCTTTTCTGCTTCTAAGCTGCCTGTGTTTCAACCCAGGAAGAGTTAAAGACCACAGATAATGAGTAGGGTAGAAGAAAGAGAAGAAATAGGACAAAGAAGATGAGTGTCCTGCCTTCCAGGTGGCAGGAACTCTCCTGAGACTGGCCGGCTGGTGGATAGAGGAGGATTTAACTCCAAACCAAGTTCAAATATTTCATATTTGCTAGCAATGGGCATACAATTATTGATTTGACACTGTTTTGAACCTAAGGAGAATTTGGAATCATTTATTACTAAACAGTAAACAAAGAACCTGTTGAAAAGGTGTTTGATTTTTTAATTTCTTTTTTAATCTTTATTTATTTTTGTGGGAGAGAGAGAGAGAGAGAGACAGACTGTGAGCAGGGGAGGAGCAGAGAGAGAGAGGGAGACACAGAATCTGAAGCAGGCTCCACGCTCTGTGCATAGAGCCTGACGCTGGGTTCGAACTCATGAGCTGTGAGATCACGACCTGAGCTGAAGTCGGGCACTCAACTGACTGAGCCACCCAGGAGCCAATGGGGCGTTTTAATGGCAGGGGAAAACCTTCTCCACGGAATACATTTTTTAAAAAGTTTAATCAATTTATTTTTGAGAGAGAGAGGGAGGGAGGGAGAATGAATGGGAGGGGGCAGACAGAGAAGGGGACAGAGAATCCCAAGAAGGCAAGGAGCCCAAAGCCAGGCTTGAGCCTACAAACTGTGGGTTCATGACCTGAGCTGAAACCCAGAACTGGATGCTTAACTGACTGAGCCACTCAGGTGCCCCATCCACCGAGTACATTGTAAAGGAGGAGACACTGAAGTAAAATTACATTTTGAGGATGTCTCATAAACTGAGCTTAGCCCAAATAGCAGATAGATTTCCCTTGATTTCATATGTACATTCTTTTGTAAATATGGACAGAGCTCTCATATGAAAGATGCATAATTTTCATAGTTTTCGAGAACAATTTCTGTGTGTTACCTCTGTGTACCCAAGGGTGCACTGCCTACTTTTAGAGGGTGCAGATCTGAGGAGGCCATGGGTCACCAAGCCTGCTCCTTGGAAGCCAGATTACAAATATGTCAGTCTGACTAGGATCAGAAGAAAAGGCTTGAAAGAGACTTGAAAGTATTTGGTTTCATCCATCTAATGTCTGCATTGTCTCCATTTTACCCTGAAAAAAACAAGTCCATTCTCTGCTGATCTGCCATACTTAGTTCATATTTTAGAGCTACCTTAATCCAGGTCAAGGTTTACCAGCTGGTGAAAAGAACTTCCTATAATGTGGTTCCTCTATATGTTTTATTCTCTCAAGACCTCTCAAGACCATTTCTACTCTTCCATTTTTTTCCCCACTGGCCCAGTAGACTTAGAGAGTTGGCCTGGAAATGGGGATATGAGCACCTCGGTGGAAGAAGGAAGAAAATGAGAAAGGGGAGCTAATGACCGGTAGGTTGTTGCCCTGGAAATGAAGGGGGATGAGGAGGCGACATTTACTGAGCAACTACCCGATGCCATACGCCGAGGGAGGGCTTTCACATGACTGATCTGACTTTCCGGGAACAATAGCTCTTTTCAAGCAGGTATTCCTGTACCCTTTGTGCAGCAGAGGAAATGAGAGAAGTGACTCGCCTAGCATCATGAATTCAGGCCAGTCAGGCTCCAAAATCCCTGTTCTTTCTGCAATTCCACACAGCTTCCTTTGAAACTGTGTTTTAAATACATTTTGAAGCTTGCTTGTGACTTCTCTCATTCTTTTTAATCTCCAGAATCTAATCCCATATCACAGCTGATAGTATTTTTAAATAAGGAAATTGTTTTTGATTTCCATTACTACATTTTTATGAGACTACATTGACTTCTGTTATTAGAATTGAATTTCAGGATAGCAAATGTCATATGTTCTTAGCACTGTATACCTTTCCATTATAGTGCACAACAGTTGATTCCAATCAACTTTTTTTTTTAACTCATTCCACATTTCCAATATTTTTGTACTTCTATTACCATTCACAAATATTCTCAGAAGTGTGTTCCAATCTGGTGATAGTATAACTTTCCCCTAGGGGTTTATTAGCTTCCATGTTACAGTATTCATTTCACCTACTTTCATTTCCTTGGACTAAGTCCAGAATAGCCCCTGGTCCTGTTGATTGCTTCACAAGCTGTGTGAGGGAACATTTTCGTAATGCACTCAGAGACAAGCATCCATCTGACTCCATTCCTGCGATCTATCCGTCATTGTCAGGGGATTGAAATTATATCGCGTTGACTACTTTTATTTCTCTAATGCCTTCACATTTTTTTCCCTGTTCATTGCCTAGTTTTCTGTTACAGAAAAACACATCTCCTCACATTATTTGTTTTTATGAATTTGGTTCTTTTCCGAAAAGTGGTCTTTCTATGCGGCCTTGCTTTTTTTTTTTTTTAAACCAAGTAGACAAGGGGTTTCAATCTGAACCCATGTTGCCTTTACCAGGAGCCCCTAGAAGTCAGGATATTGCCCTCTGGGATCAAGTAACCTCTTAGGAAAGACCCTTTCAAAGGAAGTTCAAGGGCAAAAGGTACGTTTCAAGTTGGAGAGGGGATTCTAAGTACGGCATGGTGGTTGTCAAGTGGAGGTCCAACAGCCTAATTGTAGGATGTCAACTTGAGTCCTTAGGATAAAGCACATGGAAAAAAGCAGGCCAAGTGAAGATAAAATGAGCAATTTCTCCACCTCTGAGGGACAATAAGAACACAAGGTGTAAGCAGCATTGACATCAGTGTCCAGGTGTGGAAGGCCTTACGTTGGCCTGGAAGGGGCAGAGCTGGAGACAGCCGTACAGCTGGGGTTGGCAGTGGTGACACTGGTAATGGTATGCCCGTGGTGTGTTTTGGGGCCCTCGAAATTCGGTATTAGAAGTATCGTTGTGTGTATAGGCATCAGCAACGACAGAGCTTCTGATGGGCAGCAGTGAAGACCGCTTACATCATAAGACTTAGAGAAAGGGGCAGGACTGGGCATCCTGATAGCCCAAGGAGACAGTACGTGGTGATTTCCAGAATCGTTTGGCAGCTTGAGGAGGCCGGTCGAAATTCCTGCAACGTAAGCTGGAGATGGAGTCACAGAAATACCGTTTTGTAGCTTGTATGTCCATTTTCTTAGCCTCAGGTTGACATGATGTGGGAAACACAAGAAATAACAAGGCCAAGAATGACCTGAATGACAGCTGACGCCATGTACCAGGTGCCTTCTCATTCCTCACTGCCACATGATACTATGACTGCCCCCATTTTGCAGATGGTGAAATCGAGGCACTGAGAAACCACGTCTTGTCCAAGGTGGTATGACTCCTAAATGCTGAAGGAACTCAGGAAGGCTAGTGCCGGAGGCCGTGCTGGTAGCTGTCGCACAACAGACTGGAACCTCATTCCTTTGGTCTCAAGATTTAAGTAGACTCTTACGATCTACTTACTTAGGATCTTAAGATCTTACTTAGGATCTTTCAGAGAATTTTCTGAGGCTGGCGGAATTCTGTTGAGAAAAACCACTGAATACATGAACGCAAGATGGAAAAGGAATATTAAGCTTACTTGAAAAAGAAATCTTGCTTTTGATAACTAAAATATCTGTGTTCCAGAATAAAACTCCTTCAGATTTTCCCATTTCTCTTAGTATTTCAATTATCTTGCATTTATTCTTGCATTCCTCTTACATTTTTCTTTCGATTACAGTTACCATTGCCCTCGACCAGACCCTCATCATATCATGCCTGGACAATTACAACGGCGCCCCAAGGAGATGCCCCGACTCTTGTCTGTCATTGAATATATTGCATTAGACAAACGTCACTAAAAAAGCAACCACTTGTAACCTGTTCAAAGTGTTTATTGGCTCTACATATCTATAATATAAATCCTGTTCTCTTTAGCCTGGAGTACAAGGCTATTCATGTATACATACACTCATATAATGTCTTCCCCATAAGTTTCCTTATCTGTAAGCAGTCCCCTTGTAAACACTTCACTCTCCCCACACTGGTGGCTCCCAAACATACTTTTCACCTGCTGGATTTGCAGCAAATGACACTAGTTCTCCAAGACCTTGTTTAAATCTTACAGCTTCCATAAAATTCCTCAGTTCTTGGCATAAATAATATCTTTGTGTGAATCATAAAAAGGCCCCTCCTATCCTGTCTGAAGCAGGCTGTATCCGGGGAGATGGCTTGAGTGGAATTGGGGTTGAATTTCAGCTGCTTCACTTCCACCCCACCAGGGTTTGTGTGCGGAACACGTATGTTCTTCTGCTGGCGACAGCCCCGTTCACGCCACCCCGGTGCTCACACTGCGTCCACTTCCTAATGCAATGCTTGCCTCTTTAATTCATTAGACAATTCATCATGTAATGCTTGGTGACATTCTTTCAACTTGGTTTTTAAAATTATTTTATCCATATTTTTATTGTTAACGTATTACTGTCTTAACTTCTCAGAATGTACCTTAACGAGGGCAGGGTTAACATATTATACTTTTTTGTCATTCTCAGAATGCACAACACAGTGCTTTTCATTGTAGAAATGCAACGAAGATGTTTGTTGATTTGAATTGTTTTTGCGAAAATAAACATAACTAACTACAAATGAAGGATGAATTTGTTGGAATTAATGATCAACAGTTGGCTGTCCATTGCTAGCTGGACAAGATAACGTTTCCACCACCACACAAACGCGCACACACACACACACACACACAGACTCATACACACACATACACACATGACAACTTTAGTGTGATTATACTTTACCTTAATTGTTACATATCTTTAACATTCTGGTATATTGTACTACCCACAACTACAGGGGAGAGGATTTTCTGGTACTTTGATTTACACTGAATGCTATATAGCCCTTCATTAAAGCAAGGTTGTTATTCTCAATGTCGTTATTTTGCCAACAACTATTTATAAGCACAAAGTAGTTCAGGGGAAACGATGGAGACATTTCAGTCTCTGTCATGACTGAGATTTAATTCTGAGTGGGAGAAGACATTCATTAATAAACACAATGTTAGCAAGACCAGTGGAAATTCCATAAAAGCACCCTAAGAAACGTGGATTAGGTGTCTGGAGGACTGAAGAATCTCTAACATTTACAGTTGAGCTGGAACTTGCAGCAGGGCACATACGTCACATAGTCGTGTAGATGTGAAAAGAATACTCGCGGCACAGGCGAAGACTGGAAAAGGGTACATTGAAGAACCAACCTTGAAATCACAACACTTTTTTTCCTCTGGTGCAAAGTTTCCTCGTCTAGCACCTTCCCGATACCACATCCGAACTCCTCCCAGTCACTACCGATCTAATGTATGAGGTCTGCCGGGGCAGACCTCACAGCATTATCACAGCATTACCTGTTTCAGTCCTCAGCAATGATACCCGTACAGTGAGAAGCATTACGTGCTAGCATATGTTTTCTAATACCCATTACGCTCTAGAAGGAAAATTTCTCAGGGGAAAGAGATGGCTGTAAGACTCAAGACACTGAAGTTTTCCTTAAGAGTTTCCTTTTAGGGTTTTCTTACTTGAACCAAATTTTTCATCACCTCAGTAAGACGTGGGAATATTCTGCAATACTCTTGGGGGAAAAAAAACCCAAACAGTCCTTTTGTATTTTCCATTCACCTTGGCACAGTTAAGAGAGATTAGAATTTTCTAGAGGAATGTTATTTCAGAAGCGTGTGAGTGGAATTTCTACCTCTGGTTATGACAGACTACTTGTGTGAAAATAATTCTCCTTCCAAGTACAAGTAGGAAAGCTTGAAGAAGCTTTAGAAATCTCTGGTTAGAGGCAATACCCCTCTGACTTGAGGGTTGGAGTTAAATGCTAGCATTAGGGCTAGCAGGGGCTTTGAATACTCGAGACGCCATGAATTCAGGGAGAAGTGTATTGAGGTGATCCCAATACCTTAGGCCACATTTATCCTCAATGCATATGCTGATTCATAGGTGAGCAGGCTTGAGAGCAGAGAGAGAGTTTTGGGCAGTTCTACAATGTGGGGAGATGAAAATTGGAATTTAGGGATATGAGGGCAGCCAGAATTTTAGGAGTCAAAGTCCTGAAGAGAAGTGGCATTTGTTAATTTATAAGCATCAACTAAGAGGATGGCAAGCCCAATAAACTTTTATCAGTCTTGTGGTCCTGGGGAAACAAATTAAAATTCAGGGCCCTTCAAGAAAGCAGGATGTAGGAACATGCTAGTTTTTCAGTTGTGACCCCTGAAGTCTACACTCGATCGGTAGAGGTAGACAAGAATTAGCTGTCACAAAAATAGAAATTCAGCTTCAATTCAGTTCAGTCCAAATTTGTACTAGTTAATATAACTCCTATTCTTACTTCTTGCCAGAAGCAAAAATAAGTAATCTCTCCAGGAGGACAACACCATTCAGAGCTTCAGACTATCATGCACAATGTCTGGTATTCACCACCAACGACAACAAGTTACCAAGAAGGAAAACACCAGGAGAAACCATTAAGTTGCAGAAAGCCAAGAGAAGACAGCAAACACAGTAGAGACTGACAGGTGAGTCAGATAATGGAAACAAAGTACACGGACTTTAAAATAACCTTGACTATAACACTGTGCCAATGTTAACCAAAAAGAACAAACAGCTGGAGTGGCTATACTCATATGAGAAACTTTAAGACAAAGTACTTTTAAGACAAAAGTGCTAGCGAGACTTCATGCTTGAGGGTTGGTTCACCAGGAAGAAGTAAGAGTCCCAAATCTATATGCACCAGATAGCAAATCCTCAAACTGTGTAAAACCCATTTGATGGAATTAAATGGAGAAACTGACATGTGTATAATGATAGTGGTAGATTCAAACACATTTATTTTAATAATTGAAGGCGAGCATAAACAAAACTTAGTAAGGATGTAGAGAGTTTGAATAACACCAAAACGTTCTTAACCCAGTTGACTTGTATAGAACATTGCTCAAAGCAATCACAGAATATACATTCTTTGAAGTGCCTGTAGAACATATCCCCAAATGAAACATATGTTGGACCATAAAGCAAACCACTACTAAACTGAAAGGTTGAAAACATACAGAATACATTTCATAGTTAATACTTTGCTGTTGTACACAAATACTCATTAAGAGCATAGATCTTATGTTAAGTGTTCTTACCACAAAAAACAAAGGGCAGCAAGAAACTTTTGGAGGTGATGGATATATTTCTTTTTCTTTTTACTTTTTTAATTTTTTGTTCTTTAGAGAGAGAGAGAGTGGGGGGAGAGAGAGAGAGAGAGAGAGAGAATCATAAGCATTCTCTATGCTCAGCATGGAGCCCCGGGTAGGGCTCAGTCCCACCACCCTGGGATCATGACCTGAGCTGAAATCAAGAGTCAGACACTTAACCAACTAAGACACCCAGGAACCCCATTTATTTTATTTTCTATTTTTTGGAGGTGATGGTTACATGTCTAACTTTGACTGTGGTGATGGTTTCTTTCACAGGTTTATGCATATACCCAAACACATTAAATTGTTTACATTAAATATGCCCATTTCTTTTGTATATCAAGTAGGACTCAAAAAAGTTGCTAAAGAAAAGAAAATTTCCAATTATTTAGAAATTAAGAAAGTGTCTTGTGTAATTCACAAGGAAATACTTGCAGTGGAAATGAAAAACGTTTTTAACTTGATAATAAAAATGTGATATTCAAAACCGGATTGTAGCTACAGCTGCAACGAGAGAGAAGTTTTTAGTCTTAAGTGCATGTATAGAAAAGAGGAAAGATTACAAATTAATGATCTGAGCACTCATTTAAAGAAGTTTAGAAAAGACTGGCAAACAAAACACAAAAAATAATATGGAGAGGATAAAGGTGACAGACAGAAAACAAATGTACAGAGAAAATCAAAGAAGCAAAAAGTTGGATGTTTGAAAGATTAATAAATTCATACAACCCTAGCAAGACTAATCAAGGGAACGAAAAGGAGGATAAACACAGAATATCAAAATGGCAATGCAGCAATTCCTCCAGATCCTTCAAACAGTAAACATATAATAAAAATATGTTAAGAAAAATTTAAAGCTATGAATTTGAGGGTTCAGAGAAAATGGACAAATCCCTCTGAGAAATACAACCTAATACACCCTATATAAGAAGAAATAGAAACGCCAAACAGTCCTATACCTATTAAAGCTATTAAACCTTCAAAAAACAGCTTTTCACACACACAAAAAATGCAACGATGAGATGGCTTTATCAGTAAATAATTCTTTCAAGTAATTACAGAAAAAGTCTTTAGAACATATCTCTGTGACTTAGCAATTCCACTCCAACAGAAATACATACATGCACTCACCAAAAGATGTGTGTGTGTGTGTGTGTGTGTGTGGGCGCGCGTGGGAGTACGTGAGTGCATGTATATTTGTATGAATGTTCACAGCAGACACTTCAAACCATAGCAGATGGTTCAACACTGGTAACGACCCAATTGTCTATCATCGATAGAATGGATAAATTCTAGTATGTTCACACAATGGAATTCCTCATAGAAGCAAAATTAATAAACCATTGCTATATGCAATAACATGAATAAATCTCATAAATAATGTTGACTGAAAGAAGTCAGACACAAAAGGTTACGTACTATATCATTGCATTTATACAGAGTTAAAAATCAGGCACAGCTCATCTCTGACATTACATGTCACCAGAGTATTACCTTTGAAAAGAAGATACAGATAGAGAGGGTCCATGGAAGGCCTCGGGGAGGGGGGGGTGGTGGATGACACTTATTTCTCTCTCTGAGTGGTGGTTATAAAGGTGTGTTCATTGTGTAAAAATTAATTGAGCTGCACCCTTAGGATCTTTGCACTTTTTAAAAAAAATTTGTTTTAATGTTTATTTATGAGAGAGAGAGAGAAAGAGTGTGAGCAGGGGAGGGGCAGAGAGAGAGGGAGACACAGAATCCGAAGCAGGCTCCAGGCTATGGGCTGTCAGCACAGAGCCCGACACGGGGCTCAAACTCACGGACCGCGAGATCGTGACCTGAGCCGAAGTTGGACACTTAACTGACTGACCCACTCAGGTGCCCCTGTGCACTTTTCTTATATTTGTATTGATAAAAATCTTTATTTGGAAAAAACAACGTGTAGGAGTGGGATAGGGTGAAGGCAAATCGATGCAGAAATAACAAAATATACTTTTTAAAATGCATATTAGTGTTTCCAAGATAAAGATTTCTGACCCTAAGTTTCCTGTACAAGATACTAGAGAATTACGTAACAAGTTTTCTCAAATTCCCTTATAAAGTAAGTTGACACAAACTGCTAGGTTTCTTACCAGGTTTCCCTAGTTGTGTGTTTGTGTTTGTGTTTGTGTTTGTTTTTTATTATTAGTGTAGGAATGAATTAGACAAAGTTTCTCCTTTCCCTCTCTCACCTTGTTCCATCCTGCCCTCAGGGCTGAGTTATAGCTGTTGAAACAGTCTTGGACCTCTCTTGTCTTCGCCAATATTTTCCTCCTGAAAGAGCTGTTGGAAAAGCAGGGGCCACTGAGTAGCAAGGGAAACTCACATCCTCATTTTTCAGGACTACAATTTGGCATCTGTTTGTCACTTCAGACAGCCTAAAAACAGATGATTTCTTATATATTTTTTTTGACCAGTTGTGTTGATAATGCATTATTTTTTTAAGTTTATTTATTTTGAGAGAGAGAGAGAGAGAGAGAGAGAGAGCAGGGCAGCAACAGAAAGAGAGGGAAAGAGAATCCCAAGCAGGGTCTGCACTGCCAGCACAGAGCCCGATGCGGGGCTCGAATTCACAAACCGTGAGATCATGACCTGAGCCGAAGTCTGATGCGTAACCGACTGAGCCACCCAGTCGCCCATATTGATAATTTTTTTTAATCAACACACATATAAGTGACCTCCACAAAGTAAATTTGCTGCTCAATCTGTAACCTGTTCATTGAAAATTGTTTCATATTTGGTTTCCTTCTATACCATAGCTATATTATTTCAAGATACGTTCAAACACAGCGTTTCATCTTCACTAAGGGAGCTCACTATTTAAGAGAATCTAATATTTTGAAATTAACGAAGCTTCTAACTGATCTCGATAATACACTCAAATTAAATTCCATGCATTTCCCTAAACTGTTGGACAGCAAAATTTGGAGTTGATATGGTCTATTGCAGTTATCCACGGACTCAAATTCAGTTTTCAAAACTATTCTACAGGTTTAAGTATTCTCACTTTAAAATTCTACTTCTAGGATCCAAGGCACCTTTCTGATAGTTTATTGACAAAAGTGATTCCAGAGAGAAAAATGGAGGGGAGACCATGTGAGGGCCCTTCATGCCCCGAAAGAGCCTCTTTGAAAAACTCGTATCTCGCAATGACATACTGTTGTTTTAAACAAGTCCTGCTGGAATTATTGCTGCTGTGGGGCGGATGGCAGAGAAGGACTGTCCCTGAGGATGAAATAGTGCTGAAATTCTGCACTGCGGATAGAGCTGTGAATGCTGTGGGAACAGGACACAGAGGGACTGAGAAATAAAGGGGAGTGAAAATCCACCCTTCATATAAATGCTGTGTTTCTGGATGTCTGAACTGTGATTGCTGAAGGATTCGATAAAGGCATTACTTAATTGCATACACTTAGTACTGTGAATACTGTGAATACGGAAGAGCTTGGAAATAAGGGAAATCGGATCACGCTGTGAGGGTCAAGCTGTAAAATCGGCACGCCTAGAATGAATCACACGCAGTCATCTGAACGAGACCGGTTCTCACTTCCG
The DNA here is from genome assembly GCF_016509475.1 of Prionailurus bengalensis. Classification (NCBI taxonomy): domain Eukaryota; kingdom Metazoa; phylum Chordata; class Mammalia; order Carnivora; family Felidae; genus Prionailurus; species Prionailurus bengalensis. Next base: position 54,304,919 of record NC_057356.1, read on the forward strand.
AAGGAGCACCCTAAATGCTGCTCTACCTGTTCTCTGAGAGTGTATTCCAGATGCTTCTACCCCAGCCTTCTCAGTTGCTGCCATGCAGGTACTTCTTACTCCGTGTTCCTTCATGAGACCGTGGATGCTCTAACGACTATTAAGTTCACTCGTGGCGGCTACACCCGCCATCCTTAGCCCATCCTCAGGGGAGGACCACTGTTTTTCCTGTGTCGTATTTGCCCAGACCCTGCCCCACTTACTCACAGTATAGCGCTTACAAATATCATGCTGTAAATTGAACAAGGTTTTACTTAAGGCTTGGGTACAAAGGAATGGATGTGAAATATGGAGAAGTCATAACTTGTTCCTAAGCCCAGACTCTTAGATGCAGTTGAGGTCTGGCCCCCTTTTCTCTCCCAGGCTCCTGCAGGGTGGCTCATGTCCACCTACTTTCACTTTCAGATTTCTCCATGCACCTGAACTCCACAAGAGCCTGTCTCTGGCTCCAGAGAGAAACTGTTGCTTTCTCCCATCCCTTCTATGGCTCTTTGTATAAAGAAATGCGTCTGTCTTGATTCTAGTTGCACCTTCTGCCTAAGACATAATGGGTCTTCAATAAATATCGTGTGAATTTAAAATAATGGTCACTTAGCCATTGTTTATTGTCCTGTGGAGATTTGACAAATATGATTGTATCATGCAAATTAGCTAGCGTTTCCAGATAACCTATTGAAAGTTAGCAGGACCCCCCCCCCACCCGCCGAGATCTTTGAGGACATACTTTGTAACTGACATAATTTATAGACCAGATGACAGCTATCATTTCTTTGTCTTCTTTTGGATTAGGAGTTTGATAACACACATTCTTCAAAGTCAGCCTTGAAACTCCTGCCTTCTTAAGTAAGCAGTTAAGTGAATTTTGATCCTAGGGTTCAGTGTACTGATTTTTAAGACGGTTTTGTAAACTGTTCGTCTATGACAGAGCAAGATTTGTAGTTAGTTTTCTTAAAGCCTTGCTTGAGTGTGACAGCCCCAGAAGGAGTCCCCGCATCACCTGGGAGTTGGAAATACAGAATCTTAGGCCCTATGACTTCTGAATCAGAATCTACATTCTAATAAGCTCTGCAGGAGACTCCTATGCGTATTAAAATTTGAGAGCACTTCTCCAAGGGGTCATGGTTCTTGCTTCTCTTGTTTTAAGTGGTCTGTACTGAGCAGAGTTCATCTTCACTGAGGAAGAAAAAGTTCCTCTTGCTTTGGGTTTTCCTCCTCCGCATCCTTCCTATTCAGATAGCACAACTCTCTTAATCTAAGAGACTGGCGTAGGAGATGGTGAAACATTTGCTTCTTGCCTGCCTCTATCTTCTGGTAAACTTCTACACATTAAGACATGGATAGGAAGAATATCCATCTGGATGTCGTGTCTGCAGCATCAGCTAATTCCTCTGAAGAGACTGGAGTTTATTGCCATCAACTCAACCACTGCTGTACCCGTCTCCTCTTGAACCTGTCCAGCCTTTAAGAAGATTCCAACTCTAAAATCACTTATCTAAGATAACTGCAGATTCCTGTATCCAAGCAGCACAATTGTAGTCCATTAAACTCTTATTAAGAAGATGGCTCCGTTTTTCTTCATTGTAGAAAACTTTAAAATTAAGACCACTTCTAACGCTCTATCCAGACCCCGAATATAACATCTATTTTATTAGGATTGCCACCCCAAGCTCCACACAGCAAACGTTAGAGATGATATGTTCGGGATAGTTTAAGTTCCTGGTCTGTCTTTAACCTCGAGAATGGTACAAATGGGCTTTCTTCTTGACAACAATCTTTGTGCTTATGGCTGTGTGTGTGCGTGTGTGTGTACACATAAAATTTAGTTCTATTACATTCTGCCTCGTCTCACATCATCTATATTATTTCAGGGGGTAAATTTCCTTTTTAATCCCCTGTCTCCACCAATACTCAGGGCTATAGTTTGCTGTTACATGCTTATGTTTTCTTTTGCTCCTTGTGGTTATCTCAGATGTTCTAGAGTCCTCCTTCTGATGAGGGAGCCTTGACCCCTTGGTTTTCCTTTCTCTATTAGAATAACTGAAAGAACCTGGATGGTTATCTTTGAAGTGGTAGCTGCAACTTGGACTGGAAAGTTCTCCCTGGGATAACACTGGCCTTCCTCGACCTAGGGGGCTTCTCTTTGTATGACCTTCCTTGACAGGTTTCCAGATTGCAGTACATGGGTCAAAACCATTCCTCCTGTTGCTTTCTGCTACACGGTAAGTTATCTGGCTCCCAGAGTCTCGGGTTTCCAGAAATTCTTATCTCTAAAGGCGGCTTTGAAATTCTTCAAAGTCTAGATGGTAGATAATAACCTTGCCTACATCAAGAGTATAGTGTGGAAAAGTAACAATGAAAGGAAGGATATAAAACTGTTAATACAGTTAAGTGGAATGCTCCATATGACATACTTTAAGCGGAAAATATAAAATTTTACTCATAATGTTCTGGAAAATATATACAATTTGAACATGTTGCTGTATGTGAGCAAACGATTTTTATCGAGAACAGCAGCATAATTATGGAAGATAGCTTTCCTGGATATCTGCTTTATTTTGAACTCAGTAAAGTGTTTCTTAAGGGTCTCAAACATTTGTCATTATAACTAAAGAATTATTAGGGTTGAGAATGTAAGTGATGAAATGCCTGGTGTCTAAGGTTCTGTATTACCTGGTCCCTCTTCTGTCTGTAATAGCTGCTGTTCTTGAACTGCCTAGTGGTATTCTTCTGATCAGAGTTCTAATGCCTCCCAGAGAATGCTTTCACCTTCTGGAACCTTATGATTCCCATCATATAGTCTCCCCTACCGGCTGGCTCAGTAACTGGCCAGGTTGGGCTCTAACCCATCCTGACACCCAACACTCTGACACTTCCAATAACTATCATTTCTTGTGCAGTTTTTGAGAAACTCCACGTTTAAAAGGCAGGGCTTGGGGCGCCTGGGTGGCTCAGTCGGTTGCGCATCCGACTTCAGCTCAGGTCACGATCTCACGGTCCGTGAGTTCGAGCCCCGCGTCAGGCTCTGAGCTGATGGCTCAGAGCCTGGAGCCTGCTTCCGATTCTGTGTCTCCCTCTCTCTCTCTGCCCCTCCCCCGTTCATGCTCTGTCTCTGTCTCAAAAATAAATAAACGTTAAAAAAATTAAAGAAAAAAGGCAGGGCTTAAAAGCAACCACATTTCACACACTTTTCTCTCTGGATACTTTCTGGAAGATTGCAGAGCAGAATTTTCACTGCATTCTAACGTTCTTTCCTCAAACATGTCCATTTTGCTCCTGTCAGTTTTGAGTCGTGTTTATGTTTGCTGCTTCTAATGATCTTTCATCTCTGTATGTTCTTCATTTTCTCTTCTATTTCTGATTCTTCCACCGGCTCAGTTTTAGCTTATCCCTTTCTCTTAGTTTTGAATCTCTTGTTTAATTACTACAGATAATACAGAACCTGTAGGTTTTCTTTGCTCTTTTTACTATTTATTTATTTATTTATTTATTTTTGAGAGAGAGAGAGAGAGACAAAGGATGAGTGGGGGAGGAGCAGAGAGAGGGAGACACAGAATCCGAAGCAGCTCCAGGCTCGGAGCTGTCTGCACAGAGCCCCACATGGCTCTCTGCGAGATCACGACCTGAGCCAAGTCGGGTGCTTAACCGACTGAGCCACCTAGGTGCCCCTTGTTTGGTTTCCATGCACATGTTCCATAGTGTCTCTAGTCTTATAATTAGCTTATAGTTGTATGTGCTATACAATATTCGAAAGAGGGCAGAGATTTGGGATGGGATAAAGGTAAGGGGTCAGGGGAGCATGAGGTGAGATTTACCAGGTCTGTCTGATTCACTGAATCAGTTACATCCTTTTCTGGTGCCGTGTCTCTCATCTGATCGTTAGCATTCATAACATCGGCTCATCATGTTTCACTTGACACTATCCTGTGGATGGGTGTCCAGGTTGTAGACCATAAAAATGATGGCTAAGATAATGCTTCCTTTAGAATGGTCCTCCTGTTGCTCCATGACACCTCTATGGGGGGTACCCTGCTTCTCCTAGATCACATCTCTCTCTTCAAATACCCACTTGCTTAGCACTTAGGGAAGTGATCACTTTCATTACTTTAATTAATTGAATAATTTAGTAAAACTCTGTATTTTGATACAATATTTGGCAGGGACACTTCATATTTTGGGCTTTGGCACTGTGACTATTTTCTTGTTTCAGTGAAGATTAATTCCTCTCCTTGTGTTTCTTAGATTTTGGTGAGTGCCTTTACTCTGCCATCTCTCCCTATATCCCCAGACTATACGTTTTAAAATGAGGCTTCCTTGATGTCTTAGAAAAAAGCCAAACAGAAGATCAGCACGGAGCATAGGCTGTGCCTCCTAAACGTAAACTCAGTTTCTTGGCGCTGGCTGCCCTGTGCCTCACTCCCATCCTGTCTCCTGGACAGCATGTGCCTTGTATTGGGAAAACTGTTTTCACTCCTGATCTTTCTCCTGAGTTTGTAGGGGGAAACCCAGTTCTTCCTCGCTGTGTGTTTCTTCCCTGTGTGTCTCCTTTCCTCTCACAGAGAACACTTCCCTTCTGGTCACCAAAGGTATAGTGTTTTGTCCCCACACGTAGCAATTCTCCACATCAGCTGGGCATCCTACAGTTTAACTCAGTTCTGACGCTGTCTACCTGGAGATAGTGTCAGATCCCAGAAGTTAAAAGCTCAGTCCCTCAGGACTGCTTCCATCCCACTTCAGATGCTAATCTCAAGTCGTAGGTCCCCAGGTTACCCACAACTTCTGACCTTGGCTACCAGCTGGAGATTCCCATGACCCCCACTTTGGGTTTGATTAATTTGCTGGAGCAGATCACAGAACTCAGGGACACACTTCTTATATTGACCAGCTTTTTAAAGGATCTGATACAGAATATCGATGAACGGCCAGATGAAGATATACATAGGGCAAGAGTCCCAAGAGCAGAGGCTCCTTTCCAGCAGAGTTAGCATACGTCACCCTCCCAGAATGGGGTTGTATTCACCAACCTGAAAGCTTCCCGGGCCCTATTCCTATGTGAGGAGACTTCCTCACACAGGTGTGATCAATTATTAGCTCAATTTCCGGCATCTCCCCACTCTCTGGAGGATGGAGGTAGGGTCTAGTCATGGCTTGGTCTTTCTGGTGACCAGCCGTCATCCAGGAGCCCACCCAGAGTTACCTCATCAGAACAAAACATGCTCCTAATGCTCTTATCGCTTAGGAGCTCACAAGGGTTTCAGGAGCTCTGTCGTTGGGGGGGTGGGGAGGGTGGATGGCAAAGGCCAATATATATTTTTTTCTGTTGTCTCACAGCCATCCACAGAAAGGAGCTCACTCGGTCCTCTTCACCACCCCCAGGACTTGCTCTAAACCTTTCCAGGCCTTGTAGTCTGGGCCGAAGCAACCCTGCTCTCCATGGTTATTCTTCAGCTTCCATTTGGGAACTCTCCCTCTCAGTGCTCATTCCTGTGGCGGCATATTGAACGCCTCTTAGAACAAATAACAAAAGAGACATCCATACTTTTCAGATGGTAGTTTTTTCATACATATAGGTTTGTGGTTTAGACTGACAGTCAACAAGATGAACATAAAATAGTGTGGTGTTGGTACGCTTCCAGATTTCTTGGTTATTCATTTATTTCCAAATTTCTATATTACACAAGGAAGAGATGTGGCAAATAGAAGTAATGTTTTTCCAGCAATCGAAGGGCAGAGAGAGGCTACTTAGAAGGGCGGCTTTAATTAGGGCACCCCAGGTCTTGTCCCTAGGAGATGTATTCTTCAGTTAAGTAGTTATTTTGTCTGTCTATTGAAGAGCCAGCTGCAACCCCCTATCAGAACAGATGCTATTAAATACAAGAATCATATAACTTCCTTATTCTGATTTCATTCTGATCCTTTCATAATTTGATTTTCTATAAGCTTGTCTGTAGGGAAAATATATGCTCATTTAATCTGTCGATTAAAGTTCTCCTCAGCAGTGAAACATCTCCTTATGAAACAAAAATGAAAATTCTGAATTTACAGGTGAGTCTGTTGTCAGGATTGATAGCAGAGTTCAGTATTCCTAAGTTAGACGGTCTTCAGAACAAAGATGAGGTGGAATTCTGGAATATGCAAGGTTTATGGCAGCCCCTGGGCTGTGGTCAATATTCCAGTAAATGCACCTGACGGGGGAGGGGGGTCAGTCTTGGAAACAAAGATATACTTTCCTGAAGAGGCTGCTTTAGAAGGACAGAGTCTGCTTCCTTTCGAACCTCCATAGTATGGACATTGCCTAACTAGAGAAAACATCAATCTGATACCCAAACACTCGTAAAATTAGACTTATTTAATGAATCTATTGTCACAGGTCAGCCCTAAAAACAACCCCAGGAAAGTTTCAAGCCCAAAATAATTTTAACCAATATACCATCCCTTGCAGAAGTCAAAGCTTTAAAAAATTACATCAGAGTTCACCGAGCGGAAATAATTTCTCATCCTGGGAAGGTAAATACATGTTTATAGTCAAGATTAGTTTCACTTATTTAGGTGAGTGTCAAATGTAAGATATCTTGGGATATTTTAAATTTAAGCAAAACTTGAAGTGATTTCCTGGTTTTTGTAAAAATAATTTTTTATCCTCACTGAGATAAGAAGGAAACCCATATGCTGAGCATCTTCTTTGCTCAAGGCAGTGTAATCAGTGATTGCTAGACATTATCTCATTTAATTCTTACAACTGCCTGATTGGTTATGACATTGTCTTATCTTTTTCTTTGTTTTAATTTTTTTTAACGTTTATTTATTTTTGAGACAAAGACAGAGCATGAACGGGAGGGTCAGAGAGAGGGAGACACAGAATCCGAAAGAGGCTCCAGGCTCTGAGCTGTCAGCACAGAGCCCGACGCGGGGCTCGAACTCATGGACCGCGAGATTATGACCTGAGCGGAAGTCGGCCGCCTAACCGACGGAGCCACCCAGGCGCCCCGATATTGTCCTATCTTAAAGATGAGGAAATTGAGGCATTGAGAATTTGTTTCTTAGCCAAAGTCTTACAACGCATAAAGATCCAGAATTATAACCTAGGTCTGTGTCCCTACTGGAAAAGAAAAAAACAAAAGATAATTATTACTATGCCCATGCTTTCCAGCCAGAGCCCATCAGAAACATATCTGGGGCTGGGTTTGGGGATTATTACCCATCGCAGAGAGGGACAACGCATACCATGTGGAAATGTGTGGCATCTGAGTGTGTTAGAAAGACCCTATTACGGGATTTGGGGTTTGGTTGGGTGATTTGGGGAGGGGTCTGAGGGAGTGGAGGTTTACTCCAGATTGGATAGAAAGCAAGGGTAATTCTATAATTAGGTATCTCAATTAATCTTAACGACAGGAAATGTAACCTTCAGTATAAGGCATAATGGTAAAGAAGTAGCACTCATTCATATTGGCCTATAGAGACGCAGGTTTGGTGTTTTGTGGGTGGCACAGAGACTCTGTTTTTGTCTGTGTTCAGGTGACACTATGAAGTGACCTTGTCTGGCGTTGGTGTTCTGCGAGATTTTTTATGTTTAACAGAGGAATGTACATGGCCTAGTTGTGCACACCATGCCAGCTTCCTGGTGTCAGACCAGTTCCTGGCTCTCAGGGGCTGCTTTCTGTTTCTCAGCTAGAGCCGTGAAATGACAGCAGAGAAGTAACAGTAGCTGAGCTTTGAAATGATGAAACTAAGGATTCTTTATTGGTCAGAATGATTTGTAGGATTTGGATGAGTCTAAGTCATGATATGACAACAGAGAAGGGTCTAAGTTTGAAGGTGAGGGATAGATAATGCAGTTTCCATAGGATCATTCCCAGGACACGGTTTGTGAGAAAGAAATGGAAGAAGGAAAGAAAAAAATGATAGATTAGAGAGAGAGAGAGAGAGACTGCATCCAAGATGGAAGCTGCAATCTGTTAAAAGCACACCCATCCTGTTTGCCATAAGATATTCATTACAAACGTGTCACTAAGCCCAGCCCACACTTTACCTCCTGAAAGGAGATGAATCAGAGAATTTGTGTACATATTTTCTAAACCGCCAAGAGTACATTTGTTTTAGTTATTGTGATCCCATGAAGTTTTTAATACTATGCTTTATTTAAAAATATATCATGTTTTGAAAAATTATCATTAATTAAAACAAATTGCATGTTGCACATTTTAACTTCATAAAATTTACTTAAACACAATCCATATGAGAGACAGACATGCAGAGAGAGAGAGAGAGAGAGAGAGAATACCTATTTAAATAGTGCTGGGGAAGGGAAGCACAGTGCATGCGACTTAATTGGATTCCAGTTGAATTAACTATCTACAAAAGGTATTCTGAGGAATACTACAGGAAATTTGAATATGGACTGAATATTAGATGATATTAAGAAGTTACAAATTCTGTTAGGTGTGATAATGACATTGGGCCATGAAAGGAAATGCCCGCTTTGGAATGAGGTACTTATATTCAAGTTTTTCAGGTGAAATGTAATACCTGTGTTTTATAATTTCAATCATTCCCCCAAAAGGTAAAGCAAATAACGCCCAAATTAACATTTTCACAACTTAGTAAAGGTGTATGAATGTTCCATATACCATCCTTTGTACTCTTCTGTGTTTGAATTTTTTTTATATAACAATTAAAAAAAAAACAAACCCAGTGCAGGTGAGTCAGAGCACAGGCAGAGAGTGAGGAGAAGGTAGGTGTGTGGGCTTTCCATAATGTGAGTTTTGTGCCACATGGAGAGAAGATCTATCACAGAATGGTGTTTTATATGGAAATACTTGTTTATAAACTGTGTATTATAAGTTTGTGTACACAAAATTGCTTACATCATACCCCACAGGCTATTTTAATATTTTGAAAAACTACTTTGACATAGTCTGACTTTTGCCTGTTGTGATGTTGTTACGACTGAGACTGGGGGGATTGTTTTTTTTTTAACATATTTATTTGTTTATTTGCTTATTTTTAAAAATTTTTTTTCAACATTTATTTATTTTTGGGACAGAGAGAGACAGAGCATGAACGGGCGAGGGGCAGAGAGAGAGCGAGACACAGAATCGGAAACAGACTCCAGGCTCTGAGCCATCAGCCCAGAGCCCGACGCGGGGCTGGAACTCGCGGACCGCGAGATCGTGACCTGGCTGAAGTCAGATGCTTAACCGACTGCGCCACCCAGGCGCCCCTATTTGCTTATTTTTTAAATTTATTTTTTAAATTTACATCCAAGTTAGTTAGCATATAGTGCAACAATGATCTCAGTAGATTCCTTAATGCTCCTTACCCATTTAGCCCATCCCCCCTCCCACAACCCCTCCAGTTTGTCCTCCATGTTTAAGAGTCTCTTATGTTTTTGTCCCCCTCCACGTTTTTAGATTATTTATGCTTCCCTTCCCTTATGTTCATCTGTTCTGTGTCTTGAAGTCCTCACATGGGGTGATTGTTTTAGTAAGGGTGTTTAAGCATGTTTTTGTCTGTACGTTCCAGGCAATGGCAACCCAGGATTCTCTCTGGTTCTCCGCTCACATGGCCCAATATGGTGCCGTGGGTCGAATGTGCGAACAAGGGCAGCCTCCAAGTTGGGCGATTGTCTATCACGATTCATCTTTCCCAAAATGAGACAGTTTCAAAGTAGTAGCTTGGGTTTTGCAGTGCTTGTAGCTTACATCTCCCACGTTGAAGATTTCACGTTGAATCCTTCCAGCTATGAGAGTCGATCTGCCAGATATCAGTGTCTGACACTGCAGTTTGGGTGGGAGAGGCTGCGAATACTGTGGAAGAGGAGAGCCTGCCAGAGAAAAGTGTGACAGAGGGAGAGAGGAGCCAGCAGTGAGGAGACCCGGATGGCAGAGGCCAAGGTCTGGAAGAGAGCAGGGAAGAAAGGTCTATTGCAATTGAGGACGGAGCCAGAGACCATTGTTGGATTTAGGGTCAGAAAAATCTGTTGTCTCGGTGAAGAATTAAATAGAGCAAAGACAATTGTTGCTCCAACTCCAGGTTTCACTCATAAAACAACGTGGGGTAGGTCTGCAGTTACCGAGTGGCGGAAACCTTGTGTCTAATTGATCCTTTTGAACATTTACCTGTAATGATGGAATTAAAACATGATCTGTGCAGCACTCCTGCCGAAATGCTTCAAGCGTACGGCGCACGGGGGGCCAATCAGATCTTGTGCACCCTCCCACTAAGGCGACATTCAAATCTGTCATAACCACCCTCTGAATTCCGTCGTGGAGGGAGCTCATTCCATCTGTCTGCCACGATGGCCCGTTTGCAGCCACGTGGATTGCAGCCCTTAAAAATGATTTCCCCTCCAAAGCCCTTCCTTTGTGTGTGCTTGTGTGAGATTTCCTGTCTCGGATCAAAGTTCACCTCGCCAACATTACCACGTAGTAACAAATGTTATTTAAACATAGTCCCCCTCACGCCTGCTCGTGACAAAGTTGGTTCTCATTCATCTCCCAAAACGCCATCATATTCACCAGCGTCTTACAGTGGCCTTGCCCGCTCGGCAGTGTGCGCCTCGTGTTTTTATCTGTGTCTGTCAGAGACCCAGGGTTCAAACTATTGGAGGTCCAGATGACATCTGGCTTCCCAGCTCCCCCGGAATCCTGGCTGCAGTGCTTATCAGTGCATTATTCATCAAAACTGATGATGCAAGGTACAACATGCTGTCTGCAGTTCAGTGTATGAGTAGAAAGGAGTTGGCAGAAACGCCTGGTGTTCTGTGAGCAGCATGTAATCAATAGTCTGGGTGCTTGTTCACTTCGTGTTGATGACTATTCCCTCTGGTACATTTCTGTATATTTTTGGGTTCACTCTACTACCAGCTGTGCCATTTTTCTTCCTCCTCCATTCCTCATCTCAGCCCTGATAGAGCAGAAGGAACAACCTTCCTGTGTGGTGAGTGTCAAATCAAATAATCTAATGACCAAAAAGAGGGCAGCAGGCATAGGCAAAAAAGAGACAGCTCTAATAATTTTCAAGTGTACTTGGTAATAAAATCAAATGAGCTGCGTTTAAATTCAGACTTTCTGCTACTTGACTCAAATTAAACAATACCAATCCTCCCCTGTGCTTCATCTCAAATGACAAACAAATCATTGGTTCCCCCCTCCCATTTTCTCCTTTAAGTGTGTGTGTGTGTGTGTGTGTGTGTGCGCGCGCGCGTGCGCGCGCACTACTGTTTGTAAATCTGTTTCCTCTGAGAGAGAACTTAGTCCCTCTGTTAAGGACAAATGCTCAACATTGTCACCAACTTGAAGAGTGTGAGAGTTAATACCCCAGCCCCTCCATCACCGATGAAGATCTCAGGCATTGTGTAAGATATTCTGGAATCAATACTGAACTCCATTCAGTTACCTCTGAGGTGAAGAATTTAATTTTCACTTGCAAGTTAAGCAGTTATCCATCTTGTACAGTTTTAAAAATGTGATTATTTATTATTAAGAGAAAGATATATATCCTTTATAAGACAGAAAAAAAATAGAAATCCAAGTGCAAAAATCTGGTTTTAACTGTTTCTAATCAGTCTCAAATTTTAGTCAACTTAAACTTAGCAATTATCCTAGAATATATTTAAGATTTTAATATCCTCTGCAAGTCAGAGTTTTAAAGAGCTCGGTCAGGGTCCCCATGGTTTCAGGCAGGGTCCCCATGATCTCAGACTTTACTAAATATGTTTTCTGGGAGGGGATTTGAAGGCTGGGAGGTCGTGGGCAATGTGTACCCTGATGTTGGTCCCATGTCCGTGGTTTAATAGCTGTCTCCATCGTTTTTGTTAGGCCAGATGGTAATTGTAGGACAAAACCATGATCACTAGAAGACATTAACTGGTCTCCCAGGTCTCCACACATCTTCAGCATTAAAAAAAAAAGTTCTTTATTTTTATAATAAGTCTGGTTAGACTGATTCCTAGTTGGCAGTGGTATTACGTGGATGCAGTGAAGACCTCAAGTAGGAATTCCAAGTTCTGAGATGTGTTCTGGATGCAGCCCAGCCAGCCACTCTGAACAGATATGACGTTCATCTCCTGATAAAAATGAATCTCTCGCTTCTGGGTCTTGCCCAGAAACACAGCTTAAAGTGGACACCCACACAGACAATATCGTAGGATGTCGCCAGCTGTAGACAGAATTGGAGTGAAAGAAACGGCCATTACGGTGGTTATCAAAGTCACAAAATTGAGGTTTGGATAGTGTTGCAGTTCAGTCATGGGGGGCGGGGAGGGGAGGTCTCCATGCCTGGGTTCCTATCTTGCCATTTCCTAGCTCTGAGGCCACCAGTTAATTAACTTGTCTGTCATTCTGTTTTGTTCCATGTTAAATGTGAATAATATTACCCAGGTCATAGGGTTATTGTGAGGAATAAATTGAGATGTATCATGTAAAGGATTAGCAAGCTCCTGTCACTGGGTAAGTGATCAGTGAAAGCCATTATTATTACTGATGGCTAGCTACTAGGACTTTGTAGCATTATTTCCATTCACTTCTCTTCAACTGCACTAGTGTCTGAGCATCTAACATGTGCAAGGCACTATCCTACGTGTTGAAGAGTAAAAATATGATGAAAATATGGCTTGGACCTTAAGTTGCTTAGAATTGATGGGTGGAGTTAGACATGCATATGCCTAACAACAATAAAGGTACAGAAATGCCAGCGTAGAGGCACAAATCATGTCCAAAGCCACGAGGCTGAGAGGGAGGACAGAGTCTCTGATTCTTACTTGAGGTGGGGAGGAGGGTGGCTAAGGAGAGCCATTTGAGCTAGCCCTGGAAGTATAAATCAGAATGTAAAAAAGTAATTGGGAATGTGAGAGGATATTCCACAGGAATATCAGAAGCAGGAATGTGGAAAGTTGCGGGGATTATAGCAAATGGCCTGGTGCACATCAGGTATGTATCTTGTTTCATCGGGAACCCACGTGAGGTGAAGAAGAAAGTATGAGCTTTAGCGTCAGGTTGACCTGTGACTGGATCTTGGATCTTTATGCCCTGGTTGTGTGACAAGAAACCTCACCATACGTGAGCCATAGTGACCTCATTTATATGTACAACAGTGATGATAATAACCACATATATCCCATAGTACTGTTGTGGGGACCTACAAGAATAACATATGTAAAACACCTGGTTTATGATAACCACTAATAAATATTTCCTTTGAGGGGTAGAGAGTGGGAGGTTTGTTCAAGCCCAAAATGCACTTTCTGGTGTGTCTGTGCATCTCTAGGGTACTCCTGGTTCTAAGCCCCCCAGGCCGCCTCTAACTCTCCTTTGTGCTCTTGCTTGCCTTCCAGAAGCTGCCGTTGTCCTTTTCTGAATAGCTGTGTGGACATTAGCCCAGGCAGAATGGATAGTACATGCAAAGACCATGAAGTAAGAGTGTGCGTGCCTTACTCAAAGAAGAGCAGGGAAGTCCTAGGGCCAGAGCAGAGGAGAAAAAGAGACCGTGACAGGAGATGAGGTCAGAACAATAGTCAGGGAGAGATCATGTAAAGCCCATAGACTATGGCAAGGACTTCAGATTTTATCCTGAATAAGATGACAAGTCTTTGAAGGGTTTTAGTAAAGGGAGTAAGATGATCTATTTTATGCTTAATGGGGACCATTCTGACAGTAAAAGGGAAAATAGACTACCGAGGCGAAAGAAGCAGGGAAACCACTTAGGTGGTTTTCAAGAGCTGACAGTGACCTGGGCTAGGGTTGTGACAGTGGGAGTGGTTAGAAATGCTCTAGGGGGAGGGGACATGATCCATCCATGGTTCAGATACCAAGGTGAGAAAAAGAGGAGTCAAGGGTGAGTCCAGAGTTTTTGGCCAGAGCAACCAAGGGTTAGTGTTATATGCCAAGTGGAGACATATTGTAGGAGGAGCACGTTTTGGGAGGGAAAACCAAAAGTTCTGCTTGGGACATATTAAGTCTGAGACATCTTTTCCTATTAATCGTCTACCAAGTGGAAATGCAAGCAAATAGTTTGAATACATAATTTTGGAATTCAGGGGAGATCTTAAGGCTACAGATTAAATTTGGAAATGCATTATCCTCCATTGTTAGATGAGAACATCGCACTCATAGCTCAGAACTAACATGGATTTTAATTTTGACCAGAGATATGAGTTTTGTTCCAAATCGGTTTGCCTAAAACACCATCAAGTACCTTGCAGTGCCTAGGGGTAGGGTGTTGGGAGCAAGGCCAGTTTCCTGCATTGGCTTGTGTGGGGTTGCACAGTGAGGGCACTGGTGAGCCAACAACAATGAATGTTGCACACAGAAACCTAACAGGGGGAGAGGGAAGCAGAAATCCAAATTGTTCTAGAACACATCCAGAGTAAAAAAGTAAAACTCATCGTCCTTTATTTTGTGTTTTATATCACTGAGCAATTTGATTAAAACAAATCAGCAGGACAAAAAATGAAGTTGCTTTTCTGTGGGGAGACAAAATCAATGAGAAGAATCAAGGTTGAGTAAATGTCCTATGGATACTCAGGGGAGAGAATAAGTTTTCCAGAATAAGAAGGGAATTCTTCAGAATTAGTTTTCTAAAAGACAAGGTTGTTTTCATTTAGTGCTTTAAATGGGGCCGGGGGCAAGGGGCATATCTAAGGATAAATATCCCATGACCTGAGAGAATTTCAAAAGTGTTCATGATACATTTTTGACTTGATGTGGAAAATTTTCACAAAGGAATTTCTTTATGAAAGTAATTGGGAAAGTCATTTGGATAGAGTATCCGTGCACATTAAATCTGGCAACACTGATGTAATGACCTGGTTGGCTGTCATAAATTTCAGCCCATGCCACCACACTGGAAGGGAATCTGTGTCTGCAAGTGGATCGCCATTTAGCGATTGCTACAAGATGTGCGTATAGCCTACAGACTTTGACTATAGGTGACATGGGGGTCTGTCCCAGCTGACGACTAAGCAAAGCTTCTGTACAAAGGCTTGTAATACTGGACAGTGGGGGACTGCTCTCTGGGAGCTCATTATGCTGCAGCTCCTCATTGGCTGATTGAGCCTTTCCTGCCCAATTCCTTCCTTCCCTAGTACCTTTGCAGGTGTCAGACCTACATCAGAGTCTGAAAGTCTCCCCCAACTGCTCTTCTTCCTTTTCCCTTTTATCTTTCATAGGCACTATCTCCAATTAATATCTTGCACTTCTAGCTCTGTCTGGGCATCTTCTTCTGGGAAGACTCAACTGACATATGCTGCATTAACTTTCACTTTGTAGTTTTGGGGAGCTCACAGATAAGATACAGGAAAACAATAAATAAGCCTACTTTTATAACTTCTCATTTATTCATATTTTCCCCATTTATTTATTTATTTAATAATTTTTAACATTTATTCGTTTTTGAGAGACAGAGAGAGACAGAATGTGAGTAAGTGTGGGGGAGGGGCAGAGAGAGAGAGGGAGACACAGAATCTGAAGTAGGCTCCAGGCTCCGAGCTGTCAGCACAGAGCCAGATGTGGGGCTTGAAGTCACTGATTTCAAGATCATGACCTGAGCTGAAGTTGGACACCTAACCGACTGAGCCACCCAGGCACCCCATATTTTCCCCATTTATATCAATTTTTAAAAAATGTGTATTTATTTATTTTGAGAAAGAGAGTAGGGAAGGGGCAGGGGGAGAGAGAGAATCCCAAGCAGTCTCCACACTCAGTGTGAAGCCCAACATGAGGCTTGATCTCATGACTGTGAGATTGCTACCTGAACGGAAATCAAGAGTCAGACACTTAATGGACTAAGCCACCCAGGCATCCATATACAAATTTTTGATGTACTCTGAGACATTCCTTGCCTCTAATGCCTGATTTTCAAGTTTCTGCTCTGATTAGGCCTCCTGGACTCTTTGTCAGAGAGAATTTGGCATTTTTTTGAAAGAACACTAACATTTTGGAAAAATTAACGTTAAAAAAGTATACATCATTTAAAAGATAAATTTTTCTCTTGACCACTAAAAAATTGTAAACTGTTACCAAGTATTTTCCAATCTTCTTTGGAGTTCTCTGACACAGAATTTGTTCCTATCAAGTATAAATGCTTATTCTCTAACTCTGGCAGGTTTAGGGAGGAAAGGCTATGATGGCAAGTCTGAAAACAGTTGGAAGAAAGTTGGGATGGGTTGACTTCCAATGAGTGTCTCAGTGGAGGGTTTCTTTTGAGTAGTTTGCCTGTTTTCAATATATCCTTACCATCCTTAACCCTGTAGTGCCATGCATGATTCCTGTATGAGAAAGCCTGTAAGATCAATTATCTTTGTTTCTTTTTACTGCTGAACAGAACCCTGCCATGGGTTTGGATCATGAACCCATGACGTCAACATAGACAGGCCAAGTATGAAGAACATTTCACTGCAGAGGCAGAGCCTGGTTTCTTACTCTGGTTCGGCCGTAACTCCCTATGTGACCTAGGCCAATTCACCCAAGCTTTCAGAGGCTCCCCTTCCACGTGCGTGGAATGAAGGGCTAAGACAGCAACCTCATGTATGACCGCCTTTAGCTCTTACTGTCTATAATTTGATTAATTTGAAAAGGAATAAAATGTACTTAGAGTCATAGTGTTGCACTATTTCTTCTTTTCTGAAAAACAAAACACTAAAACGTGTTTGGTTTTGCCAAGACCATTTTTGCCATATTTAAACCCCTTCCCCTGCTTTGTGGGATAATCTCGACAAACTTAGAGGAATCGACAAGCCCAATTTCCAAATCATCTGGAGTAATTAATTCCAGTGGTTGGAGTTAATTATGATGAGGCAATTCATAAAGTATACAGTAGAAAAAAAAAAGCAGCAATTGATGAGACTTCATCAGCAGTGGGATTTTTTTCAAAGGCATTCTTCTGGCAATGCATTGCAAAGTTAAACATATGTGTGCTTCAATGGCGGGAAAATAGTTTATGAGGTTATCATTAGGTATGGGTATGAATTATGTGCACATGGCCCAGTGTATATTTTTGCAGATAAGATACAGATTTAATTGGTGTGTAACATGGGAGAATGAATGACTATAGCAGAGACCATACCTCCTTCATAGTTTTTATGTATAAACTATAGTATATTTACCAAAAAAATCCATTAGTAAAATGGTATGATATTATGAAATAATATTAATATCAATATGAAAAATTAACAGGAACATATTGAGTATAAAAAGGGCAATTTGGGAAACACTCTCAAATCTGTATTATCAAAATAAAGAATTTGCAATAATGCAATAACAGACTATATTTCTGTTTTATGATTCTGATAATAAAGCACTTAGGTTCCACTTTCATGGTTTATGCTGTTATCAGAACCCCCCGATATAATTAGATGGCCTTATTTTAGATAATTACTTATATTTTCTTATTGCATAGTGAAAATCCCACTGGTAACAAAATCTCTATATCTTAAATCTAAGAGCTATGTTGCTAAAATAAGCCAGGAGAGCCCTGCGATCAAGTTCACTCACAGTAAAGGAGCCAGGATTTTTGTAAGCTCATTAATAATGATAATATCACTCCCTTGCATTTTACATTTTTTTTTATAGTTTGCAAATTGATTTTACTTTTGTGATCTCTTTCGTTTTGTTTTCTTAGCACCCTGTGAGGCAAGTGTTATTATTCCCATTTTATAGATGGAGAAGTTCATGTTAAGGGGTTATGGGCATGTTAAATGGCAGAGCAGAGACCCACACATTTATCATCCTGCTCTTTTTTTAAAGCCATTCTACTCACAACCTTTTTAACGCCATTCTGCTCACAACCTCGGAAATTACAAGAAAAACCATCTAATTATGAAGCCTCACGTATATGGTGTGCTTTGCAATGTTGCGTTTAAAAGCTGATGATTAAATTATTATTAAATCTATTCCTGACCCTTTCTCAGAGGTGCCAATAGTTCTACCTTGGAGCTGGATGCCTGAGTTTTTCATTTTAATTTTTATTATTGAAGTATAATTGGCATACGGTATTATATGAGTTTCAGGTGTACAACGTAATGATGCGACAATTCCATAATGTTTACATTATGCGGTGCTTATCATGGTAAATGTAGTCACCACCAGCCACCACACAACATCGATACAGTTATTATTGACTATATTCCCTATGCTGTACTTTTTATCCCCATGACCTATAAATGGAAGTTTGTACATCTTAATCCCCTTCACTTCTTTCGCCCAACCCCCCCGCCACCCCCCCATCCTGTCTAGTCTGGCAACTACCAGTTTGTTGTATTTATGAGTCTGTCTCTGTCTTGTTTCTTTGTTCATGAGTTTTAAACCAGGCTTTGTTGTTAACTGGCTTTGAATCCTTGGCCACATAGTTTGCCCTCTCTGTAATGGTTATAGGATGTAATCATTGGCTCAGAAAGTTTGCTTCTATAAGAACAAGCTAAAATAAAGCTTGCGTAAGATATTTCCTTTGAAAATTATTATATCTGAAAAGTTTTTTCCTCTAACTTACATAAATCAGGCAAACAGCCTATTTTGTTGAGGTAAGGAGGAAAAAAAAAAAAAAGCAAAAGCCTCAAACTGAGATTAGCTTAACAATGTCTTACTAATTTTCTTATTCTTTGTTTAGGAACCAGAGCTACAGAAATGTTTTATTTATTGTGAGCAGGGAAACAATTCCCAGTCTTTTGACACTAATATAAGTGTGTTTGTTCACATATACTATGCTAAATTTATAGAATTACTTACAAATGGTACAAATGTACATACTTACCACTAAGAATGTGAATGGAGCTAAAAGAAACAAAATAATTGTTAAAATGCTGGCCACCCCTCATGAAAGTATGGGTTCAAAATAAATTTCAAACTTTCTTGTGAACATAAGCATTCACAATTTGCTTTTGATTTTTGTCACATTTCAGATAAGAAGTTGTCAGTAAAAACGTCGCTACTGTAATGATGTATTTCAGCTCAAGTACATACATATCTTCTTATATATTTACACAAGCCTTCCCCAATTTTGCCCCTCAAAAATCCATGTCTTAAAGATAGCTATTGTTTATTATGGATAGGGAACTTGTGTATATTATTTACTTTTGTCTTGTAAACAAACTTGCAACTGATACATTCTTATCTCAGTTTTGCATATAAGGAAAACAAGATCAGTAGTAAATCCAAGTATACCCGCTTCTCCAGAGAAGCTGGTTTCATTAACCCAAAACCTTTGGTCCAATTTGCAGTCTATTGCTGTAGCCTAGCCTAGTTCTAGATGTAGAAATATCGATGCGCTAGGAAATAGGAACACTAGTGTGGTAGAAATTTCTATGCAATGGTTCTTTCTGGAGAATAGGAAAATTCTGGGAGTGTTCATGAATAGTCCTCAGAAATAACAATTTTCCCCTAAGAAGACAATTTCTTTTATGGTTGGGGACAGGCATCAGTTTTCTAAACTGGTGTGCCTTTGTGTTCGTTTATGTATTCTGTATCTCCGTCCATTGGCAGACACTTCTGGGCTTCCCTTCACCCCCCAGCACATGATCAATTTTTCATGGGAAGAGGCATGACCTAGGACACTTGCCTATTTTATATATAGAACTATAAAGATAACGATACCCTCCAGCAAATGAGGAAACCTGTGAGCTGTAAATGCCTGTGTCTCCAACTAATTCACAGAATTCCCTCCAAGGGAGGGACTTATTTTGCATTTGAACTCCAAAACACCTTTCAAGATTGTTAAACTTAACACCAGCCTGAAAATCCCAGTCATGCTGGAGATCAATTAACTGCATCTAGTGCTCGACTAGCTCCCCTTTAAGATGTGTGCATTTTAGAGTAAGTAATTTGGCCATTATCACATTTGCACCAAATAAAAACACATTATTATTTTGTATGATAGAAAGGTCATTTTTAATATCCAAATCCACCAGAAGCTTGCTCCTTTACTTTCTAACCTGATCTACTAGTCAGATATCATCATATTTTTCCTCTTTATCAGTTTCAAATCTCAGCCTGTCTTCCTCTCCACACTTGTTTTATTTGATTTCATTCTTTCCATTACACAATTGCTTTCCTCATTCCCACATTGGGATTTAAATGCTCTGATACTCCCCTTTTACATATATCAAGCCAACTTTCTCAAATTGCATCAAAATTCATTACTTCACTACTTGATTACCTAATTATTTGCCATTAACTTTAATATTTTAAAATAATAATCTCTTATGACAACAATTGATGTTCATTGTGGAAGATTTATACAATTACATAAGGGAAAAAGAGAAAATAAGAAACACTGCAGTATCATCAACCAGAAATAACCACTGTTGTGGTATGTAGTTTTTCTTTATTTCCATGGATACTCTTATTTACAAATAGTATAATAATGAATCAGGCTATATAAAAACTATTGTGTAACCTTTTCCCACAATATCACGTGAATATATTTCTATCATCCTAGATACTATTTTTCAATCTCATTTGTAATGGGTTTATAATTTCCCATTATATGGATATATACAGTTTATTCAATCATTTCCCTATTGTGGGTTTGAGGGTATTTCCATGTTTTTGGCTATTTTAAATAAGCCTATGATAAACAATCTTGATAGATCAATCTTTGGCACGCCTATAATCATTTGTACATAGTTTTAGGATTACAAGAATTGATATATTTTTCCAAAGTTTCATCTAGCATAGTTGTACCAGTTTATACTCATTGAGAGTGTTGATGGTTCCTTTAATACTATTTCTTCATCATCCCCCCAAATTATCAATTTTAAAATAAATCTGCTAAGTAAAACTCATTGATTGAATCAGGATCTATTTCACTAGCTGAAAAAATAGAACTGAAAACATTTTCTTGGTCTATCTTTAGTTTGTGTGTGTGTGTGTGTATTTTATTGCCTGTTCATATTCTTTGCTCATTTGTTTATTGGAATACATACGTTTTTAAAAAAAATTTTTTTTTCCAACGTTTATTTATTTTTGGGACAGAGAGAGACAAAGCATGAACAGTGGAGGGGCAGAGAGAGAGGGAGACACAGAATCGGAAACAGGCTCCAGGCTCCGAGCCATCAGCCCAGAGCCTGACGCGGGGCTCAAACTCACGGACCGCGAGATTGTGACCTGGCTGAAGTCGGACGCTTAACCGACTGCACCACCCAGGCGCCCCTACATACGCTTTTTAAAAGTAACTCGTAAGAAACGTCCATGTATTAAAAATAGTAAAAATTTAATGTCATATATGTTATACTTTTTCCAGCTTTTTAATTTATTTTATTATTTTATTTTCAAATTTTAATTAAATCATGAATTAAAATTTAAATCCAAATTAGTTAATATACAGTGTAATAGTAATTTCAGGAATAGAATTTAGTGATTCATCACTCACATGTAACATCCAGTGCTCATCTCAACAAGTGTCCTCCCTAATGACCTTCACCCCTTTAGCCCTTCCCCCCACCCAACAGCCCTCCAGCAACCCTCAGTTTCTTCTTTGTATTTAAGAGTCTCTTATGGTTTCTCTCTCTCTCTGTCTCTGTCTCTGTTTTTATATTATTTTTGTTTCCCTTCCCTTATGTTCATCTGTTTTGTATCTTAAATTCCTCATATGAGTGAAGTCATATGATATTTGTCTTTCTCTGATTGACTAATTTCACTTAGCATAATACCCTCTGGTTCCATCCATGTAGTTGCAAATGGCAAGATTTCATTCTTTTTGATCACTGAGTAATATTTCATGGTAGGTATATGTGTGTAGGTATATATCTTCTTTATCCATTCATCAGTCAATGGACATTTGGGCTCTTTCCATACTTTGGCTATTATCGATAGTGTTACTATAAACATGGGGGTGCATGTGCCCCTTCGAATCAGCACTCCTGTATCCTTTGGATAAATACCTAGTAGTACAATTGCTGTGTCACAGGGTAATTCTATTTTTTTATTTTTTGAGGAACCTGCATACTATTTTTCAGAATGGCTGCACCAGTTCGCATTCCCACCAGCAGTTCAAAAGGTTTCCTTTTTCTCTGCATCCTCACCAACCTCTGTCGTTGCCTGAGTTGTTAATTTTGCCATTCTGACAGGCATGTGGTGGTATCTCCTTGTGGTTTTGATTTGTGTTTCCCTGATGATGAATGATGTTGAGCATCTTTTCATGTGTCTGTTAGCCATCTGCATGTCTTCTTTGGAGAAGTGTCTCTTCATGTCTTTTGCCCATTTCTTCACTGGATTATTTGTTTTTTGGGTGTTGAGTTTGATAAGTTTTTTATAGATTTTGGATACTAACCCTTTATCTGATATGTCATTTGCAAATATCTTTCCCATTCTGTCCATTACCTTTTAGTTTTGCTGATTGTTCCCTTCACTCTGCAGAAGCTTTTTATCTTGATGAGGTCCCAAAGTTAATTTTTGCTTTTGTTTCCCTTGCGTCCAGAGACATGTCAAGTAACAAGTTGCTACAGTCGAGGTAAAAAGCTGACCTGATTTCTCCTCCGGGATTTTGATGGCTTCCTGTCTTCATCCATTTTGAGTTTATTTTTGTGTATGGTTTAAGAAAATGGTCCAGGTTCATCCTTCTGCATGTCACTGCCCAGTTTTCCCAATACCATGTGCTGAAGAGACTGTCTTTTCCAGCTTTTTTTTTAAAGGCTTTCAATCATTTTGTTTCACACAGTCCAGAAAATACGTGGAGTTCATATTTTCTTTTGAAGTGTCTTTGATGTCACAGTTGCTAACACATTTCAACCCTAATATTATATACCTTTTCAGCTATAGGACAGTTTCTAGCATTTTTATGATTTTATTTTAAAATTAGGTTTGCATTATTTAAAAGAGTGCAGGAACTAATAATAGATTCAAAAGAAAACAGAGGGAGAGACACAAGAATCCCCCTTAGTCCCCTCCATCCCACAAGGATCAAGGCTGATAGGTAGGGTTTGATGGTGAAGGGACATGACCTTAGAGAAGGTCAGGGTTAGAGACTCATATTGTGGAGTCATATGGAGAGAAATTGCATCAGCACCAAGGGAGGACGTGCCAAGGAAGGGCGGTGAGAGCCTGGTGAACACCACTTTGCTTATTCCCCTGACTGAAGTTCATTGCATGGGTGTCGTCCATCAACAACACTCATTTTAGGATCATTTCACGTGCTCCAGATTTTGCTGAGTTCCATCCAGCTGAGAAGACTACATTTTGCAAAGGCATTCTTTTCTTCTTGGAAAAGAGGAAGGTGCCTGATAGCTAGAGGCACAGAACAGTATGGAAAGAATAACAAGATGTGATTGTGCCAGGGTAAAATCCACCCTAGACCATTTATTGGCAGCATATGTCCCCCTCAATAACTTCTCAGGCAAGAACCGGTCTTAGTCATGATTGTATCTTCAATGCCCGAAATGCGGTAGGCACTCAATTTTCATCCAAGTATATGAAAAATGGTGTATGAAGGAATTGTGTTGCTTTAATACCTGTAGTCATGTTTTATTTAATTAATTTCTGCTAAATTAAAAATGATGGAAGTCACTGGCTATAAAAATAGCATGCTATTTACTTATTTTTAAAAATAAGTGTAACATTATAATTGAGACAGTGATATAATTTCAGTGTATCATCTCAACCTCTTAATGAGCAAAGATGAGCATATTACTTTATATCAAGTGGAAGAGGCCAGAGGAAAATCATAGTTATAAAAGTTATATATAAGTATAAAATTATATCAAATAATTATTGGATATTTACTATGTACCAAATACTATCTTATATGCTTTATGCATAATATTTCATTTTTCTTTATTACTATTATTTTGGTTCATATTAAAATTATCAGTTTGCAGATGGGGAACCTGGGGTATGAAAAAGTTCAGAGAAGCATAATAAAATGAAGGGAGTGGATCAGAATTTGTGCTTTAAAAGTGATACGAGACCACCTAGACATAGAAATCAAGGCAGTGGTATCATTCTATTCAATTACATTTTGCACTAAAGTATTTGTTGATTATCTGCTATGTGGCTAGAACTGTACTTTGTAGTGAGCAGGGACAACATGATAGGCTGCTATACAGAAGTACTTATGCCATGATTTAAAAGAGCACCACTGTTCTACCCCACCATTCGATAATCAAAAGTTAATGTAGGACAAGTTTCTTCCAATAATCAACAAGAAAGTTAGTGTATATAAGAGTTTGCAATCTGTTTGTGGAGAGTGTATAAAACACACACACACACACACACACACACACAGTTTCCACATGCAAAAGCCTCCAGTTATTGTTTAGGAAAACTTTAAAAAACCCATAAATCAATGCAACAGTACAGGAAAATCAATAATGTGATAAGCAAAAGGTACTGGACTGACATGAAATGTTCTAGGCCATCAGGCAAAAACGATGGGGAAATGTTTAAGGGAAGGCTGGGTCTTTAGGGCCTTTGTGGAATTTTAGACATTTGAATAGCAGACAGAAGTTGAAAGAAGCCCTCATCATGTTTACTCTTAGGAAGTTGGAGGGAGATTACTGTTCTGATATGTTGACTGCTTTTTTTTTTTCTCAATATATGAAATTTATTGTCAAATTGGTTTCCATACAACACCCAGTGCTCATCCCAAAAGGTGCCCTCCTCAATACCCATCACCCACCCTCCCCTCCCTCCCACCCCCCATCAACCCTCAGTTCTCAGTTTTTAACAGTGTTGACTGCTTGTATATGTACAAGTCCCCCCTTTCTTTATTTCTGCAAAGGTTTCTAAAGTTTGATACCACGCTTTAATGTGCTGCATATAATAGGGAAAAAACCAGTAAAGAGTGGCTTAAACAAGTAACAGGGTTTATTTTCCCTCATGTAATGAGAACTCCAGAGGTAGAAGTCCATTGCCGGTGAGGAGGTCTCCGCATATCATCAGGGGCCAAAACTTTTCTACATTGCTACTCTACCATCCTTATGGGGTGGCTTCATTTTAATATGTGAAAAAAAAGGCAGCTGGTTGTCAAATCTTCGAGGCAGAAAGAGGGGGGAAGGATAAAGGACAAAATCACAAAGGGAACAAGCTGGCGAAGACTGTCCTATTTAAAAAGACCTGCCCAGAATCCCTACCCAGAAATTTCTGTTTAATTGTTACTGGCCAGGAGTATGTAGCAGGAACACCTGTCACCACAGCAGAGACTGGAGTGCAGATTTTTAGATGGGCACCCTCAACACAATGAAGGTTGTCTTTGTAAAGAAAGAAGGGGAGACTAAGTATTGGATGGGCAAATAGCAGTCTCTGTTATTCACTGGGGAGGAATTGGAGGGTCACCGTTTAAGTAAAATGTGCAGATTCCAAATAATAATAATATGTTGAGTAGAATATTAATGACCTACTTCATTACTTCATAGGGTTATTGTTGAGTATTAAATGAGGGAATGCTCAAGAAGTCTTAGCCATGATTGTTGGGGCGCCTGGGTGGCGCAGTCGGTTAAGCGTCCGACTTCAGCCAGGTCACGATCTCGCGGTCCGGGAGTTCGAGCCCCGCGTCGGGCTCTGGGCTGATGGCTCAGAGCCTGGAGCCTGTTTCCGATTCTGTGTCTCCCTCTCTCTCTGCCCCTACCCCCGTTCATGCTCTGTCTCTCTCTGTCCCAAAAATAAATAAACGTTGAAAAAAAAATTAAAAAAAAAAAAAGAAGTCTTAGCCATGATTGTTAGTTACTATGAATACATTTAATTTAAATGAGGGAATGCCTATAAAGTGTTGGACAGAGCAAATGCTCAAGGAATATGAACCATGATTCTTTGCTCTCCTGAATTCTTATGTAATTCCTTACTTCTGCTTCATAAATGATGTGAGTGCAAAGCTAGGCAGAGGTTCTTATTTCCCATCTCCATAACTATGGAGGTTGAACCTTAAGGAAGATGGCAGTGCTTTCTAATCACGTAGCATAAAACATCACTTACGAAGAATGCTCTGGGAAGCTGTAGCAGGTGATAGTATATATCTGCCTTACTGGGATGTTCTGTTTTATAACAGGTTGATTCAGGAAGGTTTGTTGGAGTAAAAATTGCTATAATGAACACCCAATGTATATGAGACTATTTGAGAATACTTGGTTAATATTAACTGTCTTACATTCTGAAAGACATAAAAAGAATAATGAATATAAAAGAAAACATGCTTTCGAAAACTGATGGGACTTGGAATGATTGAATCATTGAATTTTAGTGCTGGAAGGATTTTAGAGGGGAGACTGAAATTCGGAATGTACGGAGTGAATAAGTGAATTGCAAAAGTTGGCAAATAGATAATGGCATTTATTATATCTTGTCTCATGAAGTCATATCAAAGTAGGACATAAAAACCCTTTGCAAGAGATAGTGTTATGCTTTATTTTTCTCATGTAATTGGCATTATAATAGTTTAGTTGTGATCTCAACTATAACAATGAAAAATATGGATAGTCTTTGTTAGGTAAATTGATAAAAAATAGTGATATGATATCAATAGCTAGGATACAGGCTTGATTTTGCATTTGTTGTTTGTTTGGTCTCTGACTTTGTGAGATTTTACTCTTCACTTTTCTTTCAGTTAAAAAATAAGAAAAGTAAGAGTCAAGAATGATCTCGTTGTGACTTCATCTTAGAATCTAAGGCACTTTGCAAATGACTATGTGACATTAGCAGGTAATTTTAACCACTCCAAACTTTGGTTTGACTCACCTTATATGGGAATAAATGTAGTACCCGCCTCATTGTGTTGTTGAGACTTACATAAGATAACACGTTTAAATACATTACGGAATATGCACTGTGTGCATTCACTATTCTTCGTATGAATGGTAGCATTATGAGTATAATAAGTGGCATATGCCTGACACATCCAAGAGATTTTGTTGCATTGAAAAGCAATAGATTTTTCCACGGAGGTCCTCATGTTCTGTGAAAGTAGCCATTTTATTACTGTCTAATCTTTAAAAGAAATCCTCTTGACTTAAAGCACAATTTATCTCTTGAATCTATTTTTATGTGGGGATTCTCGATATGTGAGTGTTAGTAGAACACACTCTCATGGCATTTGCAAGAGCACAACTTACAAAGGACCACCTTAGCCTGCAGATCACAGATAAAAACAGCTGGAGCTAACATCTGTGCCTTACAAATCTTTCAAAGTCATGACAAAACCAGCCTGATTTCATACCACAGTATGAATTTCAAGTGGTAGATAGGAAAGATGCCTGGGAACCCCCACAATGCTGAGCACACAAGACCAAGGCCTGCTCCTTTCCCTCCACACTGGGAAGCTCTGATGAGGAGAGACTAAACGGAAATAAAGTGTGCACTTGACAGCTCCCTAAGTAAGCATGAATTTCACCATCCCACCTTGATATAATTTGACAAGTTTGTGCCCTTTTAATGATTCTTACCACTTTCGAATTGTAAGTGGGAGTATGTCTGGCATCGATTACTCTGATTCATAGCCATAAGAGTAACAGGATGAATCAGAAGACCCAAAACAAGATGCTTTTCCAAAAATGCAATTTGTCTCCAGTTCCTTTGGCCACCCTGTAATTGCTAATGAGCTCTTCTGCCAGTTATAAGTCACATGTGCCATGACAGGTTTTCCTATATGATTTTCATTAAATGCTTTGGAATCCTGGGGCTGAGGGAAATTATGCAAATATAAGTTTTTATTACTGTTTTGTTTTTATTACTTTTCTCCTCTGGTTTTTATTGCCTCATATAATACAGGTAAATATGGTGATCACACATTGAGACAGGGGTTTCTGTTCTAATGTCTCTGCTCTCATGCTTTGTATTCAACCCATGTTAATTTAATTATCATGATTTCTTAGGCAAAGAGAGGAATGTAGACTCCATGCTGTCTGCAACTACTTCAGTCATTCCTTTACTGCCCGTGACACCATGTGAGACCTGCAGATGCTAAACAATCCCTCCCTGCACCAGCTCAAACAAAAAATGTTAACCATATGCAACTCCAACCTGTTTATCCTTAAGCAATGCAAAGCCATGCAGTGCTACAGACGGGCAGTGGGGGAGGGCGCGGGGCTGACACTTCATACAGGGTTGCTTTGTGAAAAAGCAGAGCACGGAATGGTGAGAATTTAGGGCAGGGAGAGTTGAGCTGGGCTCCTTTCTTCCAACTCTTCTTAACGATAAACGTAAGGGCTGCTCTGAAATTCTATTCATACGAGTAGAATTGATGAGTTGCTTCTTAAATATTAGCCCCCGGATTTCAGATTTGGAGTCTGAGGTACTTTGGGAGGACCATGCATTCTGAATGCCTATGTACCTTGAGACATGATCTATTAGCTACAGGTAAGAACTGAGACATCAGGAAAAAATTGCAAACTTTAATTCATTTTAGCTCATATTTAATTTGAATGTAATTTTCTGTAGAACGTTATTTTGGGGTACAAGTCTTTTCAAAGCTCTCTTCTGGGCAGCTGAGATTTCTGAGAAACTTCTGAGAAAAAAGCCCAGGAGATTATTAGTAACAGGAAATTTAAAGGGCATGAGAAATATGTTAGAAAATAGGAAAGAATAGAACAAAGATTCAAAATGATATTAGAATATAGAGTTATAATCATAGTCTCTTTTTTCCTTCAAAGTAGGCTTATTTATTCACAATATTTCTCCCCCTTTGAATTATAAAACAATCTGATCGTACTCAAGAGTATTCTGGAAAAAGAAAACAATGTTCCCTGAATCCAACATGTTATTTCCATTTCTTTTTAAGGCTATTCAAGTCTTGCATATTCCCTTTAAGACTTTGTTCCTCTACAAGTGTGATGCTAAGTGAAATAAGCCATACAGAGAAAGACAGATACCATATGTTTTCACTCTTATGTGGATCCTGAGAAACTTAACAGAAACCCATGGGGGAGGGGAAGGGGGAAAAAAAAGAGGTTAGAGTGGGAGAGAGCCAAAGCATAAGAGACTCTTAAAAATTGAGAACAAACTGAGGGTTGATGGGGGGTGGGAGGGAGGGGACGGTGGGTGATGGTATTGAGGAGGGCACCTTTTGGGATGAGCACTGGGTGTTGTATGGAAACCAATTTGACAATAAATTTCATATATTGAAAAAAAAGACTTTGTTCCTCTACAAACTCTTTATCCTTAATATATCCATTACTTGAGGGACCCAAACAGATCTGGTAAGACAATCTTAGGGAAATTTTCTTTCTAAACACCTGGAACAAACAATCCTACAAATGCTAAAGACAGTGAATATGATATCATTAATTCTGCATTTTAGTAAAATGGATTTGTACATTTTCTAGTTGAATTCAGGGTGTATTTGTGATTTATTTTCAGTCATCCTATAGGCTGTCATCTTTACAAATCATGGTGTATGAGTGACAAACTGAATCTAGATTGAATGAACTTACATACTTCTGTCCAAGAAACAACTCCATCAGTCAGCACTATTTGTTCATCTTTATGGCCTGAACCCTGAAAATGACAGACAGATGGAAGCAAAAACATAAAGAAAAGATACAAAAGTATCCATACTTCAATGTATATTCCTAGAATGTGGTGGTTAAAACTCAGTTATGGAGTTAGACTGGTTTAGAATACCAGCATCTCCACTCACTAGTACTATGACCTTGTGAAAGTTACATAACTTCTCTGAGAATCAGGTTTATAATCTTTAAAGTTAGGATAATATTAGGATCTAATTCATTGGGTCACTACAGGGACTAAATGAGCCAATGGACATCAAAATGCCTAGCACAGAGCCAGACAGGCGTATTATTATTGTTATTATACTTAAGTGTTTCACATTAAATCACGACATTTCCAATAGTGTGCAAAATATTTGATCACAACTAAAATACAAACTGTTAGCCAGCAACATATAAACAAGTTTATACACTATGGCCAAATGGAGTTTATCTCAGGAATGCATGATTGGCTTACCACCTGAAAATCAATCAATGTAATATATCTTAGTGGTAGAATAGAGAATTAAAACTACATGATTACCTCAATAGATGCGGGAGAAGCATCCATTAATGCTTCATCATAATAACACTCAACTAACAATTAAAAGGACCTTCCTCAATCTGATAAAATGTGTCCAGGAAAAACCCACTGCTGATATTACACTTCTGGTGATGGATAGAAACCAACAAGACTACAATATCTACTCTTACACTTCAACACTGTACTGGAGGTCTCAGGGCAATTAGGCAAAAACAAGAATTGAAAGGCATAGAGATTTTTGTTGTTGTTTTAAAAGGCATAGAGATTTTAAAGGAAGAAGCAAAACTATCTTTGTTCATAGATGACAAAATCTTACTGAAAATTTCCCAAGAAATCCACATGAAAAATATTAGAATAAGTGAATTCAGCAAAGTTGCAGGACAAAAGATTACTATGCAAAAATCAGTTGTCTAACTATCTGAAAGTGAAATTAAGAAAATAATTCCACTTATAATGATATCATAAATAATAAAATATTTAGGAATAAATTTAACAAAAGAAG
Source organism: Prionailurus bengalensis (assembly GCF_016509475.1). Classification (NCBI taxonomy): domain Eukaryota; kingdom Metazoa; phylum Chordata; class Mammalia; order Carnivora; family Felidae; genus Prionailurus; species Prionailurus bengalensis. The sequence continues at coordinate 54,335,399 of NC_057356.1, forward strand.
TGTAAGACTTGCACCCTGAACGCTGAAAAATGTTGTTTCAATAAATAAGAGCAGACCTACATAAATGGAAGGACATCCCATATTCATGTATTAGAAGACTTAACATTGTTAAAATGGCAATACTCCCCAATTGATCTACATATTCAACACAATCCCGATCAAAATCCAAGCTGCCTTTTTGTTTTTCTTCAGAATTTGACAAGTGGATCTTTAAATTCATGCGGCAGCACAAGGGATTCAAAATAGCCACAAACAATCTTGAAAATCGAGAACAAAATTGGAGGACTCACACTTTGAAAAGTTAGCTCAAAGCTAATCAAGACAGTGTAGTACTGGCAGAGGATAGACATATAGATCAATGGAATAGAATTGAAAGCCAAGACATAGTCTCTATTTATAAAAAGATTTGTACAGACATTTCTTCAACGAAGATATACAAATGGCCAATAAGCACAGGAGGACATGCTCGACATAGTTATTCATTAGGGAATTGCAAATAAAAATCATAATAAGATGCCACTCCATGTCCACTAAGGCAGCTTTAAAAAAAAGGCAAGAAAAAGTGTTGGTGAGGATATGGAGAAACCGAAGCCCCAATACACTGATGGTGTTGTAACATAGTGCAGCTAGTTCAGAAAACGGTTTGGCATTTTCTCAATAATTTAAACCTCTGACTTGCCATTTCACTCTTTGGAATATACCCATGAGAAATGAATACTTCTGTCTAGAAAATACTTGTACATGAATGTTCATTAAAGTATTTATTATACTCCAAATGTTGAAGGGGTCCAGAAGGGGTCCTTCAACTAATGAGTGGATAAAGTAAAAGAGATATATTTGTTTAATATCACCATATAATAGAATATTACCGGTGACAGAAAGGAATGAAATATTGATCCATGCTGCAACACGGATAAGCCGTGAAAACATTATACTAAGTGAGAGAAGTCAGACACAAAAGACCAAATATTCCATTTATATGAAATGTCCAGAATAGGCAAATCGATAAAGACAGGAAGTAGATTAGTGGTTGCCAGCAGCTGAGGGAAGGGAGAAAGGAGAGTGACCGCTAAGAGGTATGATGTTTCTTTTTGAGATGATAAAAATGTCCTAAATGTAGAGTGATGGTGGCTACACCACTCTGAATACACTACAAACCCCTGGATTGTATACTTTAATAGGGTGAATTTTATTTCATTTGAATTATATCTCAATAAAGCTGTTATAAAATTAAAAAAAAACTGATCATAAGTTTTCCTTTATTTTTTCCTTTGCCCTTCTATTTTGTTTTTTCCAAGAGTTTTTGTTCAGTCTGCAGAGTCCTGGGGAAATCTCCAGTGACTACTCCTTAAGAGTAGTGTAACATCCTCCAGTGAATTCGTTCCCAAGAGCCAATAGTTTCATTTGGCTTTTGAAATTTATCAAGGCAACCTGTCAGCGTTATTGCTTATCCTGCTTAATCACAGATCTAAGGGCACGCTGAGACTTACCATATTAGTGCTTTTGTTTTTATTTTTTAAAACAATCTGTGGTCAGTTGGAGAAAAAAATCCAGGAGGAAATCTTTCTTTTGATGGTAAGATCTTAGCATGGAAACTTCAGTGCCTTGAACTTCAGGGAACATAGGCTAGGCTGACCAAAGCAGGATAAGGTTCCATGGGGGACCCAATATTATACAGTGTGATATAACCTGGTGGTAGCTAGTCCTGAATCCATTCAGGGTCTTTCAGTAGAAAACTCAAAGCAGTCTCCTATTAGAATGTTTACTTATATTATTTTAATATGGCTTTTTAGAACTAAGGAGATTAATATTAATGAGGCTAAAATATTAACTAGAAGCACTCCCCACAAGAAAAGAAAGCTCAATCATTTTATAGAATGAAGAGGAGAGTTCTTCATATAGACAAGGTAAAATATTTACTTGATGCTATAAGTAAGCTCTAATTCACTAATTGATGAATCAATAACTTATATTGTAATCATTAAATTACAGAATACTTTCATTATATTCACCACTGCAAATAAATGTTTATAAGTAGCTGCTCTGTTAGACATTATTTAATCTGAAACCAAATCAAAACAACATATTCTCAGATTTGTTATTTTTTAGCAAGAAAGTTAGAAAACAAATTTAAATGTTAAAAATAAAAATCACAGGTATAAATCAGAGAAGGTTGTATGATCATACCATCTCCTCTTCCTCTAGGTCACTTCTAAAAAGATAATAAAAGGATAAAATAGACTTGTAAGAGCAAAGATAAAAGGACAGAAGAAAGTAGCAGATGAGGGATTTTAATATATTTTGGAAAATGACATTTGATGGGGTCATAAATGTGGAGAAAGCTAATCCAAAGGTCTTGTGACAAAAAGTGAGCTGATTTGCACCTGCAAACCTCTAATTACTTGGGATTTGGAGTTCTCAGTCTAGTGCAGGAAATGGTTGAAGATACTCTGAAAATCAGGGCTGGCTAGAAATACATTAACACACACACACACACACACACACACACACACACACACAAATGCATTAATGGTATCAGATTCCAGGAGTCTCTACTTGCTCAGTAAAGTCGGCTTCCTTCACCTTCCCCTTGACCAGGTGGAAGGCTTTGAGCTATTCTCTGAATAAACTAGCAGCTGGAGTCTCAGGACTCAAGAACATTGCTTGCCAATCAACAACCAGCCTTGTCTAATGACATGGATGTTCAAACATACTTTTCTACCGTGAATCTTAAATGGAAACAGAAACTGAGATAAGTGTAACCTTATTTTTGGTGAAAGTCAAAAAGAGAAATTTAAAAAATAAAACCAAAAATAAACTTTAAAGAAATAGAGATAATGCTTGGAACAGAAGAAAATACTAAAAATCAACCCACCAACAAACTGAACTCCACCATCACCACCACCACCACCACCATTACCATAAAGATAAAATTATGAAAATACTTCAAAAGTAAGATAAAAAGATAAAAAATGGGAAAATATGAGAAAAATCTCTCTCTATAAAGGATCAGTCCAAAAGATCTAACACTCAATCAATAAGACTTGTGGAAAAAGATGGCACACAAAACAGAGTGAAATAATTGATTAATGAAAAGGCAATTTCTCTGCCCTGAAGAATATGAGATTTGAGATTCAAGACATCACAATGAATTGAACTGAAATTACCATATTCAGGCAAAACATTGGGAATGGCAGACACCCAGGGGGTAAAAGGCTTCAAGTTCTTTGCACAATTTCATTTTCAATCCAGAATTCTCTACCTAATCAAACCATCAATCAAGAGCTTGAACATGGAATAAAGCCATTTCTCATGCATCTCCTGTGTATCTTATTTAAAAATCAATTAATTAATTAGTTTTAAACAAATTATCAGAGGATATACTTTGGCAGAACTAAGAAGCAAAGAAAAGGAAGATGAGGGCCCAGGGCCAAAAAAAAGAAAAAAAAAAAAAAAAAAAGAAGACTGAGAAGTCAAATTCCAGGATGCTTTCTTTGTCATAGGCTTAATGAGAAACAAGTCTTGGGATGAAGAAGAAAAACTGAGGGTTCTAGGAAGAAAATTCCCAGAAAAAAAATGGGGCAGGTGAAAAAGGGATTGGTAGAGTTTCAGTTATGTTTAAGCATTTGAAAAAAAAATACATAACTAGTTTTAAATGTATGGTGACCTCAAAGGAGTAGTTGGAAAAAGTTAAGAATTTGCTTCTACAAAGCCATTCAGGTAAAGGACAAAGGCAAAAATAAGTTCTAGAAGGGGCAATTGTACTAGAAAGAAAATATAATTATAGTAATTATTTCAATCTATAGTACACAGTAATGTGAACACTGATTTTTTTTTATTTAGCTATGTTTTTGTTTTAATTATATTAAAATGGAGAAAAGTGGCAGGTATCAGAAAGTGAGAACACATAGACAAAGATAGCAACCTAAGAAAAAAATTATTTTTTTTGTTTATTTACTTTTGAGAGAGGGAGAGACAGAGTGTGATCAGGGGAGGGGTAGAGAGAGAAACAGAGAATCTGAAGCAGGCTCAAGGCTACGAGCTGTCAGCACAGAGCCCGATGTGGGGCTCGAACTCATGAATCGTGAGATCATGACCTGAACTGAAGTTGGACACTTAACCGACTGAGCCACCCAGGCGCTCTCCTGGACTCCTCAGAAAACTTTTTACAAATATGGAGGTAAATGCCAAGAGAAGCAGGTAAAAGAGAGAATGATTGTTTTTAAGGAGAAATGGAGAGAGGGAGGGCAAGTCTTTATTAAAACTCAGTATTATTATTGGATTAAAATTTATAACAATCCCAAAGGCTTTGGGGGCAATGCAAAAATAAAAGATCACACACAATCTAAAAAGTCATGAAGAAAAATTTAATTTGCAAAGCTACAGAGAATTACGGTGAAGAGAAAAATAACCGATTAGACCGATTTCATTTCAAGCTGATCATGTCCTTTTCATCTGATGTATGATGCACAGTCATATTTTCCTGGCTGTACCTAACAGACCCGATCACATAAGAAACAGAGTAAAAAGATATATAATAACCAAAGGATGACCATAGGTTGTTTGTTTGTTTTTTTCAAGCCCTAATTCTCTAACAGTATTTTAAGCCAAGGTTATCTCAAAAGCTTTCAAGGTCCTCCCTGCCCAGGCTGTCTCTGTTACCTCAGGGATCTTACATTCAGCTATAGTCCTACTCCCTTGCTTACTCGGCTCCAGTGACCTCCATGCTGATTCTTGAGAATGCCAGTCATGCTGCTGCCCCAGGGCCTTTGCATTTGCCAATTCCTTCTGCCTGAAATACTTTTGGATATCCACAGAGCTGGCACCTCACTACCTTCAGGTCATTATCCAAGTGCCATTTTTTGGTGAGCTTCCTATTTAAAATCACACACCCTCTTCTCAGAGTCATTCCCCATTTCTCCATTCCTGCTCTATTTTCTTTATATCACTTATAATTATCACTACTTTTACTTATTTTTGTTTGTTAATTATCTGTCTCCTTCAACTGGAATGTCTGCTCCATATGGACAGGCATTTTTGTCTGTTTCATTTAGTGCTATGTCCCTAGTATAGCGCCTGCTACATAACAGAAATTCTGTACATATTTGTTGAATGAATGATGGCGAATCCTGCTCCCCATCTTTTTTTTTAATCAAGAAGAGGTGGGAAAGCATCCACCCAAAGTTTGTTTGGCATCTATTCAATTTAATATTAAGACATTTCTGTTCGATTGTCTGAAGAAATTGAAGGGAAAGATATGGAATGTTGTATGAATCTGTCCTCATAAAAGCCACCACAAAATGGCTTCAATTAAAAACAAGGTTGACAAGTGATTAGTTCTACATTATGGCTTTTTACGTTTACATCACATTTATTTTTTTTCAGTTTTGAGAATGACATTACAAACTGGGTAGGACACTTTTAGTTCAGTTTTGGCAAATGCTTCTAACAGGAATCGTGATACAAATGTTATTCTTCTCTACCTCTCTTCTTAAGATATGTTGCTGATGATTTTAGACGTCGTCTCATTCACGTAAACCATTTTAAGACACACACAAAATGCTGAATCTAACTATAGCACTCAGGTTTCTAATAAAAAATGTCTCCATTAACATTCATTTAGTGTTTCATTTTTTTTCTTGTTATGGTTTAAATATCTGATGTGTAATTTCTTTTATCAGTTAACATATCATGACAGTTAAGTAAATACTAGACAAAAATAGGGACACCCCTTTATGGGGAATTAACAACTATTAAATAGAGGATGTTAATATGGTTTTTCTACACTCTATGGGATATACAACTTTAAAAGTAATAGTTCCATAATACAACATAACAAAAACAACATAACAAAAAAAGTCATAAAGATGATAAGGATACTTATGTCCCATACCTGGAACATCTCTGGAAGTCTGGAGACGGAGCAGAGCATTCGGGGTTGGGTCGGTGATATCACAGAGCTTAAATTCTTTCCATCTTTCTGGCCTACCATTCTCAGCATAAAATGCTTTCCTCATTAAGGTAATAGATTTGAACCTGTAAAGTATACTAACTACCATGTCCTTTCCACCAACATAAGGAATTTCTTCTGTCCCCTGTTGTTTCCTCCCCTTGGAGTCTCCCAGGTACTAACAGGTGAGTGGAATTCACCAGGAGGCGGCTTACATTGAGGCGGAGAGCACGTGGGGTGGATTTAGTCTACCGGTGTTCAAACACTGGACCTGGAACCACTACTACTCACGAACTCTGCTATCTTGAGTAATTAACTTCTCTGTGTCTGAGCTTCCTTATTTGTAAAGAAGGTAAGAGGACCTTGCTCAAATACGTTTAAAGTGTTTAAAACTGCGCGTGGCCTATGATCAGTGCTCAGTGAATGGGAGGTCTCATTGTTATCTCCCTGTTACGATAGGTAGATCTCCCGAGTTCAATACCAAATCAAGACTTGGCCGTTACCTGGACAATAGAGACGATAGTTCAGGCCCAAATCATTACTGCTTCGATTATATGGAGCTTTTAGGAGTTAGGCATTTATTTGTTTAACTGATCTGAATAATACAATATACCTTGTCACTGCGTTAGTGATGAGGTTAAAGTTATGGTGTGAAGACTAAGAGGTATCTGGTAGACAAATGGACTGGGGTTATACCCACCACTGATACCTACTGAAACCATCAGGCAGTCAAACACTCACTGTTCAAACCTACTACGAAGCCATGGTGTGTGTGGATCCTTTGGACAGATTATCCGAGGAGGGAGTTTTATTTCATTTGGTGTTTCACACGTTACCTGATTGAATTGCTTGCATGTACGCAAATATGTATGTATGTTTGAATATCCACAGGCAAGTAGAAACAAGGAGAGAGATAATGAGAGGTAGATTGTAAGCCTGAGAGTATTGTCATTACAGACTTTAACAAGTTAGAGATCTGGTAGGAACTACGTCAGGCTAAAATATTTGTGCAGAAACTATGGAGCGATGGATTTGCCGGAGACAGTCCTGATCAAAACAGCATTCTCTTGTTCGTTGCTTTTTCTTTTCGAAGTCCTCTGCTTGCTATTCTTGTTCCTTGGACACAGAAGTGGAGCTGATTTTACAAATGAGTGTTGCTTCTATGTTTCTTAAAAGCCGCAGGAAAATAAGTCAAATCCTCTGCAGATGACACGAGAGCTTTCTTGAGAACAAACCCACCTGTCCACCTCTCTGAGGAAACAACTTTTCAAGCACTTTCCCTTCATTATAAAAGTGAAAGATGGTGTTCCTACTATACATAATTATCGGGCTATCTGCTTCCTTTTTCTGTAAGAAAAGAGAGTAGGGTGTTCATCTTGTAAGTACCATTTGGTTTTAATAAAAAAAAGTTTCTCTCTTTTTAAACATTTTGGTTAAATCCTGATACATACAACCTTTAAATCACTTATTTGCTGCTGCTGGGAAATCCCCCGAAACCTAGGGCAGTGTGAAAATGAGAAGAAGGTAGTATTTTTTTTTTAAGCAGGTGGTTGTTTTGGCCACCTTTGTTCTGTGATCATAGAGTGATACCCCTCCCCCCCATCCCATTTCCCCAAAGGATTCTAAGAAAACAGGTTAGGGTCAGTTCTCGTGGGCCAGCAGCTGTCCAGGCCCTCTTCATTCTTACAAAATTGGTATTGGTGACCTAGCAGGTTGTAAAAGTGTATTTGCTTTCGTTCTGGGAAAGGAGAGGGGATAGTCACGCATGCTCCGTGTGTGTGCATAGAGTCATGTAACCTCTGTGTGTGTGTGTGTGTGTGTGTGTGTGTGTGTGTGAGCGCGCAGCAATTGGATACAGAATTTGTCATGGCCTTTGTTTATCAGCAAATAAGCTGTGCCCATTTGGACATTCTATCAGAATTCTGAATTTCTGGTTAAAAACCTCTCTGCTTGAACATGTCTGTCGGAAATCACTGCCGTTGCTCTTGCCAGGGGTCATTAAATGTACAGGGAAGGAGGCCAGGCAGAGATGCTCTTCCTTGTCTTAAATGAGCAAGGGTTAGTGCAGAACACTGGCAGATGAGCAAGTTATATACAATCCCGGAGACTCCGGTCCCCCTCCTGGGGACTGCGAAATTCTATGCCACTGTGAAGCGGCTTAGAAATGAGCCGACAAAGAAGTCCATTGACTTTAAGGTGAATATGCTTGAATCACACAGAAGACAAGAATAAATCACCTTACAAATGTGTCTGGTGTAATTTTCTCGTCTCCTTCTACTTCCCCCACCCCCCACCCCTTTTGTTCTTTGTGGATGTTTTCGTTATCGGCTGCATCTTTTCAGAAGTCGCCTTTTCAGGATTTTTCTAAGGGTGACTAGGGTGTGGGCTAGGTGCTGCCGCAGTATGAATCTTTTAAAAGCCGCCTAAGAAATATTTAAGACCCTGGTCTGGAGGAACGGCTCTCCCAGGCATAATTTTTGGTGCTGGTTGCAGCAGGGAGCGTATGCTGGGAGGAAAGTATTATTTTTCTAAATGGAAGGTGTCAGATGGTCACGCAATGTGACTGCATGTTCGAGATCACTGCCTCCCATCTGCAATTTGTGACGTGTGAAAGATTCTGCCCAAATGTGCTCACCAACTGGAAATCCTCGGCACTTTTTTTCCTTATCAGGAGAGACCAAGATAACCAATGGTTTACAGATCATGGATCCTATCAAATTAATATCACTGTAGGATAAAATCTGTTTTAAATACAACTCCTAAACTCCAGCAAAGTTAACTAGTACAAACAAGTTCATTCATCTGATTAAGAACCACTGCTTAGGGAAACAACAGCAACAAAAAATGAAATCTGCTTATCAGTATACCTCACTTCAGAAATAGGCTGGATATAAACGAGGATATATTTTTCCATGCTAATTAATGCCAACCATTCCCAGGACTGCAGGAAAGCAGTTTGGAATCAGGGTCCCTTTTTGCCTTGTCTTATACGCCCCCGGGTCCCTTTTTAATTAAACACAGCATAACTCAGAAAGGACAGACTATTTAGCCTTTGCCTACATAGGGGTTCCACGTTTTGAACTGAGCTCGAACCTTTGAGTTCTGTTTATTCTTGGCTAGGCATAATTCCCAGCTTCTCAGATAAAAGGGTCGTAAAAAGGCTCATAAGGTGCTTCGGACATCAAACAGCTCATACAAAACAATATCTTGATGAGTTAAGTGCAAATGAATCAGAAACATAATGGGCTAAAATTCCCTTGCTGTGCACAGGGGTTGACGGCTCAAGGAGAAAAGTGCTTGGCTGTGCAAAGCACACCTTGGGTTTCATTACCCCCAAACCCTGGGAAGGGAGTTTCTACGTTCGGCCTAAGAGGGGAGTTTCGTTTGCTTTGCCGAATTCGCACCGGATAGAGTACAAAAGAGGGAAGGTCTTGTTCAGCTTTTCAATTTCTCAGTTATATCCGGTGGGGAAGGGGACAGGGCTGGAAGGAAGGAAACCCTCAGGTGAGTGCGGAAGCCCTATTCATTCCCCAATCACCTCCTAGTGTGTATTTTGCATCACAAAGCTCTCCACAATCAGTGACAAAACACAGAGGGATTACAAATTCAAGAAATGGATCACTATCACCGTTTTGTGAAGCGGCAGGCTGCCGCTGCGCAGACGACTTAGGGAGTCGCAGAGGGCTGAAACCCTCGGTGCCGAGGCGGCAGGCTGGAGTTCGGAAGCACCGCGTGACTCCTTCTCCCCGAGGAAGGACCTTCCACCACATCTCGGGGGCAAAGAGCAAGGTGATCTGCTCTGTCCCCACGCACACCATCGCCACGGACGGAGGCCTGCCAGGCTGTCCTCGCGGGTGACCCTAGTAGGCCAAGTGCAAAAAACAACAGCAGCAACACAATACTCCGGGGGGGATGTGAAAAAGAATCTGGCAAAACCTATCCGATTGTGCTGAAGGGAGAAGACATGTGGCTACTAGGAGGCTGTTCCCCAATGACGGATCGGAAAATAATTCACAGAGAAACAGGCCTTTTACTCAATAGTGGCCCTTTGCACTGATTCTCAGGATTCCTGTATCAGTAAAGCCCTTCTCCCTCCTCTCTGCCAATCCAAATCCTGTCCCTTCTCTAAAACCCAGAGCAGGTCCATCCTTCGTGGAAAGTGTTCCCTCATTGTTACTCATTACCCAAGTGAGTAATATGTTGTGTTCTTTCTCCTCTGAACTCACTCACCGAGTTTTGTGTCTGCAACAATTTTGGCAACTGACCGTCTTCTGGTGCTTCCTTGAATTGAGAGTCGATGTTGTCTTCGTGAAAGTTTTGTACATTTTTGTTTTAGTTTTCCATTTAAACTGGAGTTTCTCTGGAGGCCAGGGCTTGGCCTTATTTTTCTTGTATTTCCTTTACAGGAGTAGGGGAAGGGTCCAAGTTTGTGCCAGGCCCTGCGTAAACCTGTCGGAAGAGGCCAGGAAATGGACTCTGAGATGCTGTCTCCTGTCTGTGGCACAGGGTCACTGGTGGAGAGACTTGAAACGTTGACTGGCGACAAAGCCCTCCGGTGGGTGATAAACACAGAAGATAAGAAGTAATTGGTTTCCTATTTAACCACGAGAAAAATCACAAAGAATTCTCCTGAGTATGTTCATTCTTTTGTTTCTGAGGGAGAGGATTCCTTTGATATCTCTGCCCTCTAGAAGCCTTGCCTTTGCTTCCTCGGGGGTGGGGGGGGTGGGGGGGTGGGGAAGCAGCTATACATGTTCCGATCGGAGTTATTGGCTGTGGTAGTTCGGAGTTTGCTATCAGCTGAGGCCTGTGGCAGCCAATATTTCTAGTTGCTGTCTCCTCCAGGGCTGAACCTCACTCACCAGCGGTTGTACCACACAGGATTTGTTCCTAAGGTCCTGAGTGGTTCTCAAACCCGGCTGCACGTTAAAATCACAGGGGAGGCATTTTAGAAAAACGACAACGCCTGGATCTGAATCCCAGAGATCTTGACCCAGTTGGTCTGCAGTGGATGCTGCCATCTGCCTTTTTTTTTGTAGGCTCCCTAGTTTCTTATATGATTTAGAGTTGAGGCCCCCTGAGACACCATGCTGGGAGACCTAGCAGGCAAAGTATGAGGACGGTCGGAAGAGAACTTAGTGCTGATGAAAGAAACCCTTGCGACAGCCCTCGACTTTGCTTACACAGAGCCAGCACTGCTGTGCACACCTTCCCACTCTGCCCAGCACTCGTGTTGGTTCTGGTCCAGACACGGCACATCTATGGAGTAAAGCCTCGCAGTTTGTTTTCCCCTTTCGTGCTGTGATGCTTTGGGGGGCCTGCTATTGCTGGAAATGTGATTTGTGGCTGGGCATGTAATAAGGATGGTGTGGCAGTACACCAGATGTGCGTCTAAGCCGAGATCTGAATCTGCTTTCAGATTTTTCAGAATCCACTGAAACCGTAGGAGCTATGATGTCTTTCTACCTATTGCTTCAGAGGCATTGCACTTGCAGGCACCTGCCATCCCTTACACCTCCTGGGCCCCAAGATACTTCAGCTCGCGTTGCTCAACTTGCAGAGACTCAACACAGAGGATGATGAACTGATATTTTAAACATGCAGAGTTCCCTCTACAACCTTAACACCAGCTTGCGTAGGGAAGTCTTGTCTATGCCTAATCTGTGATAGTCCCGCATGAGGAAGAAGATGGCCCAGCATGGCTCCCAGAGGGGTTCACCTCCTTGCTAATGGGGAATGGAGAATGTTTTACTTGAGCTCTCTCCTCTCTTTGGATTGTTCTGGTGGCTACTACAGAGAGGATGGTGTTGGGGTAAGGGTAAGAGGCAGGAAGAGAAAAGGCTTCTTAACCACCCAGTCTGTATTCATTCCATCTGTTACACATTATTCTGGACATTTATCTTTTTTCTGCCTTCTTTATACCTCCTTAGAGATGCCAGATACTCTCAACAGGAGTGTTGGCGGTAGCATTTATTGGGGGTAGTATAGAATCAGTGCTTCCTTAAAGATCAGAGAAAAGTTGAGTAGTTACCAAGTCCAAAGCATGGCGTAGAGACTAGGGAAGAAAACAGAACCAATGGGGACTAGTAGGAGGAAATAGGTTTGCCATATTCTTTCTGTCTCTCTGGAATCTTCGACGATTTGACAGAACTTAAAATATTTGTATTCCTCTGTCCCTACACCTTATCTCTTCCCATTTTACATACACTTCTGGATAGATTTCATCTACTTTAAATTGTTCAATTATGTTTTATTTTCCCTCATGATTTCCAAATACACACCTTTCAGTTTAGTTTATAGGTCCTTTCCTGAGCCGCAGACCTGCACATTCACCCATCAACTGACAAACATTGACCTCATTATTCTCCTCACTTCCCCCAAATCTGTTTCTCTGCATGTCCTGTCTCAGAAAATGGAACCGTCCCTTCCAATTGATCAAGTTAAAAAACATGGGGTTTTGTTGGACTTTCCTCTCTATTATCTCATATACGCAACCACCCAATCACCAAATCCTAATTCCACTCCTTGAATATCTCTCAAATCTACCCACTTCTCCCAAGTCTCTTTTGCCTGGACATTTTAAAAGCCTTGTTGTCGGCCAAATAATGGCCACTCACAAAGACATCCACATTCTAATCTCCAGAATCTATGAATGTGTTACCTTATGTGGCAAAAGGGACTTTGCAGATGTAATTAAGGATTCTGAGATAGAGAGGTCATCTTGGATTATCTTGGTAGGCCCAATATAATCACAAGTCTTTACAAAAGGGGAGCAGGAGGGCCAGAGAGAGAAGTGGATGTGATGATCGAAGCAGAAGCAGGCGTAATGTGAGGTCATGGACCAAGGTACACAGCAAGCCTCGAAAGCTGGAAAAGGCAACCTGGAACCTCCAGAAGGAGTACAGCCTACCTGACCCATTTCAGATTTCTGAATTTCAGAATTGTAAGGGAATACATTTATGGCGTTTTAAGTCACTGGATTTGTGGCAATTTACAGTGTCAATAGAAAACCAATACAGGCCTCAACTGTTTTCCTTCTGTCCAGATAGGTTGCCTTCTAGTTATTCCACACAAGGTAACCAGAAGAAGGATTCTCAAACACGAATGTGATCATAGCCATTCCAAACACCAGGATGCCCTGTGCTAGAACGTCTTTCTGTTTTATTTTTAGCTCCTCCTCACCCCTCTTCTGGGACAATGCAACAGCATAGGGTGTCTTCTTTGTGTGAACGTGTTAATATACCATAAACATATTCTTTTTAAAAATGTTTATTTATTTATTTACTTTGAGAGAGAGAGAGAGCAAGCACATAAGCAGGGGAGGAGCAGAGAGAGAGGGAGGGAGAGAGAATTCCAACAGGTTCCACACTGTCAGCACAGAGCTGGGCGTGGGGCTGGATCTCACAAACTGTGAGATCATGATCTGAGCCAAAATCCAAATTCGGACACTCACTAACTGAGCCATCCTGACACCAACCCCCCCCCCCCCCTGAACATACTCTTAAAGCATGATATATCTACTCCCTTTTAGGGCCAAACTACACCAATAACGAAGTGGTGCCTGTAGTAAAGCAGTTGCAAGCAGAGAAAGGAGCGGAGGGACTTTTGTAGCATGATAACTCTCAGGGAGCTCTATGGACTTTCTACCTTGTTTGAGGCCAGACTTTGGAGGATTACTTTCTTTTCCCTCTTTCATCTGTGAGGTAGAAGAGAGGGATGAAGGAAGCTAAGAGCACCAGGGAACTTGAGAAGCGGTGTCCATGTAGGGGTAGGACCGGGAGGTACATAACTGGGAGAACAGCTGCTGTGTAATTGAGAAGGTGGCAGGAAAGATACATAGGCACAGGAGGCAAGGTGAGCTGCATGTAGATGGCCATAGAATATTAGATCCTAAATAAATTCTTTTCCTGAACATTTCTCTGATAACCTGCATGCAATTATTAACAGTAAGATACTGTGGTGATGGATTGTTTAGGTCCCATCTCGTCTCCTTTTAATGATGTTAAGAGAGTATTAAGAAGAATCTTGCTTCATTACACCCCCCCCCCCCCCAATAAAAACCTCAACCTTGTAAGATCAGTATAACAAGGCCTTTTTTATCTGGCTCCTGCTTGTTGTTTTCAAGTATTCTCTTTGTTCTAAAAAATCTATCCAATGCACAAGTTTCTCTATTCCAAGGTCTCTCATTAGACATCATGTTTTCTAAAGCCAAAGTTGGATTTGTGTACTATTTAGCAGTGTATGCCCATCTCTACAGACAGATTCGTTACACTGTATTTTAATCATCTTTTTCACCAAAGTATAAAGCATAGCTCTAGTGCATGGAGGATGTTTACTAAATATTTGCAGAATGAATGCATGAATGAGTGAATGGAGATAGGCCAGGCTGTGAAAGGCAGAGAGGTATGATGGTAGGTCAGAGACAGAGCTCTACTTTGCTAACTAGACTGAGAAGGAAGGAGACCAGAACTAACTAAGTTCCTAGAGGAAGACCTTCTACTCATACTTTCACAAAGGTTGAGATTTTGGCTTTCAAAGGTTAAGTATTTTGTGACTCTTCATTGTAATAATTGGCACCTCATTTGCATACTTCTGAGTCACATGCATCCCGTTTCCCTTTTAGCCAATAAGTAACTCAAGAACAGGAATTTATGCTTTATGCTGTCTTTGAAAGTCTACAGCAGTATTACTGTGATTTGGCTCATGATGGATGTGTTCAAGGCCGGTAGAGACTTGTAAACCAACTCCTGTGCTCTAGAAGATCACCAATTGCTAGTCCCTTTTTAATCTTGATGTTTTTTGTGAGACTGCCACATGTGAAACTACTCTATACCTTGAAGTCACCTTGCAGGTCATATACCTTATGGTCTACATTTACAGAATTCCTGCAATTTTTTCCTCATTGTTAGAAACACACACAACATTTATAGTCCTTGTGATTGTTCTTTTTTTAAAATGAAATGGTCTCTCTCTCTCTCTCTCTCTCTCTCTCTCTCTCTCTCTCCACACACATCTGGTGCCCTAAACATTGAGATTTCCAAGGAATATTATGAATGTCAGTGCTACAATATTTAGCAACTATAGTGCTTCATATTGTTGAGTGCCTAAATGCACTAAATATTTGTGGTTTGATTATGTTTAATTGATACAGACTGAGAGTTCTGACAAATTATATGAAGACTAATAATAGTGAGCTCTTGTTTCCTGGGTATTGTTTACAAGAGAAATTAGAAAGGATAAAGGACTTGGATTTTATTTCTTCTTAGATGTAACGCTGTCAAGAGAGAAAGAGTGTCGTGGTTGGAAGAACTCTGCCCTGGGAGCACTGAGTTCTAGAACAGTTTCTACCACCATTCAGTGCAACTTTGAGACAACTATCACTTTATTTCTCTTGTTCTGTTTCCTCACTAATAAAATTAGACTATTGGCCCCTTTCCAGTTTTAACAATTTATGATGAAGATAACTGTAACTCGTATATATAATGCTTATTCTGTATTAAATAAGATGGGCAGAAAACTGCATGAGATTGCTATGCCCAATGATGCCCTCTGATCCTAGAGAGTAAAATCTAAGAACCCTAAAACAATACTGGGGCTGTACCACTCTCATGATAAAAATGAAGCTATAATCCAAATAAGTTCCTGTAAATAAGAAAGGGGCATCTACTCAAGAGAACAAGGGAAAGCCAATTTCTTAGAACTATTTCCTGCAAGATTAGAATACTCTGAACTCAATTTGCTATTGAGGATGGACTTTTAAATCAAAACAATGGATTCCCATGGGAATTAATACACAACTTCTGACCTAACATAAACATTCTAAGGGCCACAAGTTTCTCCCTAAGGCACTGATTCTCTTAAACATTATTTAGTAGATGCAAATTGGCAATTTTATAACAGTCTTGAACCTAAGTCGGCCATGATCGTTTTGCTCTTCATCTTTTGGCATTTGGCATTGTTGTTGATCCTAAAAGAAGACATTACATCTGTAAGTCAAGGTGGGGATCGAAGGAGTCCTCCAACATGCAGGGCAGATGGTGAGATGTCATGGTAAAGTCGATGTGACATCCACATGGACTAGGTCTGATGCCACTGAAGCTCTATAAGAGCTATCAGGAAGATAAGGGTGCTTGAAAACTGCTCAGTGAGAGAGAAAATGTCAACACACATTGAAAAGAGCATTTCAAGGTCTTTGGTGGAAATTATTTTATCAGTGGGAGTGTTTTCAACTCCATCCCACAACTCCCAATCAGTGGCAATCTCAAAATCCCTCCAACTTTTTATGAGGTGAGGAAAGCCATCAAGCAGATGAAAAACAACAAGGCATCTGGAGCTGATGGAATCCCTGCTGAAATCTTCAAATCGGCTGAGGAAAATGCACACTATGGCTCCTCGCTCTCATCTTGAAGCTTGAGAATGATGAAGAAATTCCAGATGACATCAGTGATGCTGCAGTTGTGACCATTTTAAGACAAGGACACAAAGATAATTGAAAACGAACACCCTCATGCTTCTCTCCCAGGAAAGTTTCTGCTGAAGGGCATCCGTGACCCTTTTTGAAAGGTACACAAACCATGCTTAATATTTAACTTCAGTTGTTCGTAGGGTGTTTCTTTCTTCCTTCCTCCCTTTCTCTCTCCCTTCCTCCCTCCCTTCCCTTCCCTTTTCTTTCTTTCTTTCTTTCTTTCTTTCTTTCTTTCATTCTTTCTTCACTTCCTTTTTTCTTTCTTTCTTTCTTTCTTTCTTTCCTTCTTTTTCTTTTCTTTTCTTTTTCTTTCTTTCTTTCTTTCTTTCTTTCTTTCTTTCTTTCTTTCTTTCTTTCTTTCTTCCTTTCATTTTAGGTTGCGCTGATACCAAACACTGCAAGCCATTGCAGATGCCCATTGTGTCATTATTATATTGTTGTTCCACATGTGTCTGATCACGCCTAGACATCTGTCAAGTCAATGATTGCCTTATTCATCTTTTTGTCTCATACAACCAGTACATAATAGGTGCTCCATAGATGTTGAATAAATAAATGAATTTCCTGGATGTCACTAAGAGTAAGATTAGTTGCATACCTATAACATTTAACTGATAAATGAAAACAATCGTTGTCATAGTGCCTCGGCCTCCTCTGGCCACCGTGGCAGAATAGCCACACCCAAAAAGATGGAGTCAGATTGCACATGGGCACCGATGGCCACTTTCCTTTATTTGCTACACGAGTGAGGGCAGGTGGTAGAGAAGCTTAGAGAGACTGGAGCTTGAGGTTTGTAAAGGATAGGAAAATGGGGATAAGGAAACTTGAAAGCCAACCTCTGCTTTGGTTGCTGCTGACCTAGTTTCCAATCGGAATTGAGCAGTGAGCTTCCTCAGGGTCATAATGAGCAGTACTAACATTCTCATCCTGCAGAAGAGTGAGCTGACATGCAGAGGTTAATTGGCTGGTCATTCCAAAATTCAGAGCCAAGCTCTGATTTGGATATGAAGTTTGCATCTCTCTGCTCTACACCGAAGCCGGAAGGCCAAACGGAACTGGTCCACAGAAGCTACGTGGGGACAGCGTGGGTCCTCTCTCTGCACCACAGACACAGAGATAATGCAGTGCACTATGTTAATTAACACTTAAAGCTGATACAGACGAAAATAAACAAATGCGCACCCATTCTGGTTCCACTTCTAAGACCTCATCCCGAGACCGTAACACAGTTTGTTTTACAGCTTCCCCGGTCACGTGAGAGCCAGCATAATGAAACCACTCTAATCTCTATTTTTCTAAAGTCTGTGTAGATACAGATGGCTCTGTTTTGGTCTCTGGGTTTTATTCTTATTTTGCCACAATTTTAACCTTTTATGTATCTCTTTCTGTGAGATATTCTCACTGTTTCCTCACTGCCTAGAGGCTCTGAGAGGCTTTTCATTTTCATTTTCCAACAGTTGTATCAGGTTGTTCCTCAGAATATTTGGGATTTTTAAAAATTACGGAAGATGTATTGTTGCTGTTACTGAGGATCCTGAGACACGGGGATGCCCTTCTCTGCTTCATGTGAAAGTTTGTATCAGCTGCACTTTCTAACACTAGAGGTTGAAGAATAGATGCTTGATTTTCAAAGTATCCGTGGCAGTTGTGCCCGGGAGGCTGCAAATAGCTTAGGAAGGGTGTGGGAAGATATCACCTTTAGGATGTGTTTCCCGCTCAAGGAAGAAAGAGAGACTATGAAGTAAAGAACAGAGTCATAAAATTAAGAGGGCTGGATCTGACAGAGGTTCTGAAAGAGAAAAAGAAAAAAAAAAAAACCAGGACATTGTCAAGCCTTACAATTCAGAAAAAAAATGGCAACATATAAACAGCTTGCAAAGCGCAATATCCGGTCTCATCCATTCGGCACATTCTGATCACCAGCCCCCAGCTTCCAGTTGCAATAAGAGAACAGACACATATAAAAATGACCAAAGCATCCCCCACATGTTTGCATAAATGTGGTAAGCAGCTCAGAGGAGGGATTTAAGAGGACTCTGCATTGTTCTTGGAGTCACTCAAGCTTAGCAAGGGTAGAATTCCATCTGTTCAGTTCAGTCCGGTTCAGTGAACTGGGTCACTTTCAATGGTTCACTAAATTCTGACTATCTAAAAATTACAGTTAATGTGTTTTAAAAATCTTGAGCTATATGACAAGAACACCTTATGACTTGTTCTTCCTTGCCCTTGGGTTGATCACCTCGGAGAGTGGGTAAACTGGAGAGCCTTCCATGAGATGGGGGAATTGGGTCCTGGTATCCCATGTCAGGTACTATCAATAGCTCTCCATTAAAACCAAGAAACAAAACTCATTTTCTATCCCTTACTCGATCCTCTCCCTGACTGGAGTCTGGAGGCTGAGGTGACTATTTCTCACTCATGTGTGATCGATCTGGGAGCATCCTCTCTGAGGTAGAGGAAGGAGACAAGCATAGAACTAGAAAGCAGAAAAACTATTATAGAAAAATAATTACATGAGGGAAAAAAATCGTAATTCATGTTTCAGGGGTAAGTGTGAAAGTCTCGAAGCTCAGGATGCTCAGGGAGATATTCCAGGCTTTTGGCTTGTTCAAGAAGGTGGTTTTTACCCAATTCATATGATGTAAACATTTCCCAGACTCCTAAGAAGCTGTGAGCAAATCTAAGACAATAAAAGATTTGTGTCCCCTGGATCTGTGATGAGTGTGTTGATTATTCTATGAATAACAAAATAAGCTTCTTATCACAAAGCCAAGATAGTTTTTTATCTTGGGTATTATTCAGGGGGGTGGGGACTTGAGCTATGTAGGAAATACCTTTATGGACAAGATGAAAATGTCAACAAGTAGAATGAGAAAGAGGGAATGGATTTTTTTTTCTGTCATTGGACTTGAGTAGCCTTGTTTTATTCTCATGTCATCTTTGCATATTAAAAATATATCTTGCCCCTCCTGGCTTCTGGTCTGCGTGACTTCCAGTGACAAGGTCCTGCTTGATATGTCTGTGTGACGAATCATCAGTGATGGACGAGAGCAGCAAGAGTTGAAAGCAACACCTGACATTTTCAAATAGGAAATGACACAAAACCAGACCAAAGACAGCTGCAAGTTTAAAGATGACACTCTTTCCAAAGATAGTTTTCAAAAAGATAAATATATTTGAAATAAATTGATTAAAATTGGGACCATGGTTACTGAATAATTATGGAGATGATCAATTAAACCTATAATGCTGATCGTATTTTTACTTTTCTATTCAAACATAACTAGCGTGAATTTATTTGTTCGAAATGAAATTCAATTTTTAGAGGTCTAGATATGTGGGTGTAGAGGAAGCGATCCGCATTTGATTCTTAAAGGCACAGGTGTCTTTCCAGAGCATGACAAATTGTATTATTTTTCCACCCAACAAGTGCTGAAACATATAGAGAGCAGAAGACAGGGCACTTCTTCAGGCTTGCCTTTGCACAAAGTGGAGGTACACAGTGATTTGCTGCTGTAGGCTCAGTTTCTCAGGGAAGGGATTGCCCCCACCTCTAGCCTTGCTTTGCATGGTTTTCTCAGCTGCCAGCTTGGGAGGTCTTGTCCACATGCCTCTAGAGATGGTCCATTGACCTCTGAGCAAGGGCTGTGCATGGCTGTGGTCCTTCCTTAATTCCCACTGGGGCTGCTAGTAGCACAGAACATGGCAGAAGGGCCTCTCTCCTTTGATCTAATTACTTAGCTGGACTTCCCAGCTCTCTCTGATTGATCTAACCTATTCCCTGCACTTCCATCATGGGCATTATTCTCAAACATTAATGTGGTAGAATCTCTCTGCTTAAAAGTCTCTGTAGCTACCTATTGTCCAAAGGATAAGGTGTAATTTCCTTGCCAGACATCCATCCCTTCATTATAATATTATTCCAATAACATTCTGAGTTTCTTCCCAGATTCGTTACCATTTCTTGAGTTCTTGCTCATCTTTTACGATCCACTTAAGTCTCCTCTTTGGAAGACTTCTGCGATTACTCTACTTGGCCCTTCCATTCTCTTCTGAATCATACCATGGATGCCTCTGTGGGAGCAGCTGTCTCAGGGTATGGTAATGATGTGTCCATCTTTCTTCCTATTTCCCCATCTAGACTGTGTTGCAATCAAAAACAAGAATGCATCCATGCCTAGCACGGTGTTTAATGCTTGTTGAAAAAAAAAGTGTTTAATTGAAGGGAATTTTTAAAAATGTGATTTGTTCTGTTTTCTGTTCCGGCTCTCCACTTTAATATAGTTCCAAGGTACTATCTCTGTTTCTGCTATTTGCATTTCTGTTACTTTCTTTCATATTATTTATGAATATAGGTTTATTTGAACATGGACTTGTTTACTGATTTTCTCTATTAGTAGAATATGATCTCCATAATGCCAAGGATGCCATATTTTTTGTTTAAAATGTATCTACCACTCCTGGCTTTGCCTGCTCAGTAGGTATTTGTTGACTAAAACAATGAATGAATTAACGAATTTTCCAGCAGAGGATATTGGCATTACAAATAGGTTACTTTCAATTATTTCGGTAATGACTAAAAATTGCTTTCCCCCTTATTTACTTTCTTCTTGGTTTTGACGATTCTTTCTACAGTTTCCCTACTGTGTAAAACAAAAAATCTTGCAGCTAGAAAAGAATAAAAATGAGTGAGGAATTTACAAAGAACCCCTTTTACATGATGACTATGGAATCCTTTTGTGAATGGTTGAGTTCCCTCAGTTCATGCACCAGCGATTACCCCTTCTCCTTTCTCATGCTTCTTTTTCCTACTCGCAGGTCTGCCCAAAGCTGCTGGCTAAGCCGCCTCAAATACAAAGGGGAATTAATATTGTAAGGACATTTAGAATTCAGTGCCCACTCCACTGTGATGTTTTAGGAAATCAAGGCAGGGTTTCAACCCTGATAGAGAATGGAAATCTCAATATACTTGGATTTAAGCCCATCATGGTCAGGGCTTATTTTAGGAGTCATTATCTAATAATGCTGTGAAAACTGAAACTCTAAAGCAAATAAGGGTCCCTGAATGTTCACTTTCCTCTTTAGCCTCATGTTAATAATAATAATAATAATAATAATGATACTTGGTTTGAGTCAAGAGAGAGGAGTTAGGCTCTAATACTGAAGTGTGTGTGTGTGTGTGTGTGTGTGTAGCTGCAGGGATGCCCCTAAGTTAGATGAGTGGCTTAATCCATCTGATAGACGCTTCACTGTGTAGTTAAGGGGCTCCTGTAAGTGACATGCCATCAGAAGGAAGAGCTTAGCAATCACGACTGTCCCCAGTAACGTTGTCCACTCTAGTTTTGGCTCTCCAGAATGGGGTCTGCTACCAACACACCATCTATCTTAACTCAGAAGCTGAAACAGCTCAAAACCAGGAAACACAAACTCATAGATAGAGCTCATTTAGTGTCAATATAGGTTCCTTCATCTTTATGAGATCAGCTTCTTCACTGAAATGAACTGCATGGTGACAGTGGCTATTGTATGGCTTGTTGGGAGAATTAAGTAATGTGTAAAGTGCTCAGCCTCAGTCACTGGCACACGACAAGAAAAATGCTGTTACCACTATTACCATTAGTCCTGTTAACTGGTTAGAACAAACTTAGGTTATCTTTTTCTCTTCTCCACATGCTCTCCCACGAAAAATAAACAAACGCCAGACTCTAGCATTCAGAACCACTCCTTAGTGGCTGACAGCACAGATGCTGAAATCCAGCTATTTGGGTTTGAATTCCGGCTCCATAACTTACGGGATGGGTAACTTTGGGCAAATTATTTGGCCTCTTTGTGCTATCGTCTCCTCCTCTATAAAATAATGGCAAAGACTGCACCTTTTTCCCTGGCGTGTGATGAGGAATAAGTAACTTATTTGAGAAGCTTGGAACCGTGTATATAGTAAATATGTAGCACCTGGTAGGATCATTACTAGTATTCTTGTTAACACTGAAGTCACTTGGAGAGTAAGGAGGGGGACTACATCGTATAAACACGCTATAGAACGTCCACACAAAGCTCCCAAACTATACAGCACAAGGCAGCCGGTTGCCCTCTGTTTCTCTTCCAAATCTTCAGAAGACTCTCTTCCCACTCCCAGGCCGAATCTTCTCCCCTATAAACCCTTCTTTTTCCAGGCCACAGGCCTGTGAATGTGTAAACTAGCCTAATCGTCGCTGCCTTCTCTATCCTACAGAGGAGCAGAGTGACTCATTCAAACTACTAATAAATATACAAATAATTCCTTCTAAAAGAGGGCCACAGCTGTAAATCCTTTATACATCAATAGTCTCTCTAGATCACATGATTACATTAATGATTTATCCAAATACCTATCACCAAGGCTGCACATTGGCTCTTTGGCTCCTATTTCTAGGGTACAAGTCCTCTGGCTTAGTCACGTCTAGGTTGGAAACTGGTTGGAAACCAGCGATTCATGCCGCTTGCCTCAACTAACTCTAGTCCTATGGCTGGTAGAACTCTTGTTCTTTACAGGATTTATGTCTTAGTTTCCCCCTGACTGTGGATTCTAAGACTAGCCCTTCTAGCTCTGGACTTTATTTCAGTTCTACAGCTCGAGTCCTATCCTTGTTCCTTACCCTTTGAGAGAGAACACGATGTCCTTGTCTGAACTCCAAGGACACTCTTCTGCGCTTTATGCTATCAGCACTGAGGGAAACAGAGCCGGCTAAAATGTATTGAAAACCAGTGTGTCAGATACTTAATATGTATTTGAATTTCACAGTGACCATATAAAATAAGTTTTATTATACCTTATCAGATCCAGAAACCAGGTCTCAGAGAGGTTGAGGGACTTGCCCCAAATCACACAGTAAGTAAGTAGTAAAGATAGTATTTAAACTTGAGTCTGTTTAACTTTCACAGACTGTGTTTGTTTCTTCCATTTATCATGCTGCTTCATTATTATTAGAAAATGGTGTTTAAAATTTTAATGTGATGATTGCATTTTAATTTTACATATAGTTTTTATACTCTTCTCCTGGGGGTAAGATTATGAATGAGATGGAAAAGAGTAATACCACCATGTCCTGACTATTTTCTCTTGTCTCCTCTCTTTTCCTTTTCTCTCACTCTTCTCTACTTATTACCTACACACACACACACACACACACACATATATATATATATATATATATATATATAGACACTTATTAGATACCATCTAATATTTACTGAGAACTTTATGTGAAGCTAACGAAAACCTCTTCACCTTTTTCAATGTGACAGAAACGTAGAAGCTTTATCCTTGTCTTGGGATAGTCAGTGACCAGCACCAAGCAGGGCCAGCATTTGGCAAAGCCTCACTTCCACACCTGCTTTGTGGCCTAACGCTCCAGCTAGGCTGGCCGTGGAGGTGGGCACTGTCACCCACGGAGCTGTGCCACGATAGCCAGTGTTCCTGCAAGGGCTGGTCAGGGAAGGTCGCTTCTGTACTCAGCAACACAAACTCCCCAGTGGGCTTCTCACTGAACTCCTGTTTCGGATTTGAGAGGCAGTTGTAATCTCAACTGATTTGCAGAACTGAGATGTGATGATGAATACTAAAACCCTTCTCCTTGGAGGTTAGCTATTTCTTCCAATCGTCTTATTGGTTAAATTTTCAAAGAGGTGCCTGTTCAAGAACCTACCTCTCCAGAGACGTCAATCACAAGTCTGCCATGGTACCTACCATTCCCTCTACTGGAGTCACTTATCTTAATTGTTTAAGGTGGTACTATTTCTTCTAAGTATAGTTGAACATTTATTAAAAATTTACATGGAAACTCCATTAATATGTTATTTGAAAGGATTGCACATGAATATGAAATATCAGAGGGCAGGATAAAAACTCAGGAGACACTTTGGGTCTGTTATAGCTACCTGAACTCCTGATTAAACAAAGTCAAGCCTGATGTTTGGAAACAGGCAATTAATGGGGGGGTCGCTGTTATTACTGTATCTTCTTTCAAATTGTAAATTTCAAAAAACATACCTAACAGAACATGTAACTACCACGAAATGGGGCTCAGAATAGTGATCAAAAATGTTTGTTGTGTGTGAGTGCATGTACATGGGTAGGTAATTTCAGGAAAACCCACTTAGAAGATTATCACGATATAGCCAGCAGTAAAGAGAAGCCTCTGCAGTAGTACCCTTCTCTAATAATATTCCATTCTTGTGTCCCTTTCACTCATAAACTGCCTAGCCAGATGAGAAGAATGACGAGGGGCAATGAAGAATGAGAAGAAAAGGGATCAGCGAAGGAAAAGGTGGAGCAAGACAGTGACGCAAAGCAGGCAAGTGGTGGTGGAGTACATGGTGGAGGGCGAGCCAGGGTGGGGAGCTGCCACATGGAAGAAACTCAGGTGAGATCAAAGGAGGAAGCTCTTCTTGAAGTAGGATTCATCTCGTGGGGATCCATACATCACGGATTTCTAAGATCAGAAATATTTTCTAAAATTGGAAGTGGGAGGGCACCTGGGTGGCTCAGCTGCTTAAGTGCCCAAGTCTTGGTTTCGGCTCAGGTCATGATCTCGTGGTTCATGAGTTCGAGCCCCGCATTCGGCTTCGAGCCGACAGTGCAGAGCCTGCTTGGGATTCTCTCTCTCCCTCTCTCTCTGCCCCTCCCATAGGACTCTCTCTCTCTCTCTCTCACACACACACACACAATAAATAAATAAACTTAGAAAAATAAAAGTGGAAGTGGGGAAGGAAGTTAATTAGAGCAAGCATCTGGCAAGGGAAAAGGAGTGCAGGGGAGAGAAAGAGACACGGTCCAACATGAACACTTCATCTGTTTAGTTTAAGGCCAACTCTGTGTGTACATTTGGTTGTATCATTTAAAAAAATGAAAATAGTTTTAGATAATTTGTTATTGCATAGCAGTACTAAGATCGGAAAGGACTCATAGCTACTGTAATTG
The DNA here is from genome assembly GCF_016509475.1 of Prionailurus bengalensis. NCBI lineage: Eukaryota > Metazoa > Chordata > Mammalia > Carnivora > Felidae > Prionailurus > Prionailurus bengalensis. The sequence goes on from NC_057356.1 coordinate 54,360,773, forward strand.
TTCTGTCAAAAGCTCTATGAAGTCCTTAACTGAGCCAGAATCTTCTGTTTTTGTGTGCAAGTACTATTTAGTAACAATAACACACCTCACAGAATACCTCAGGTGGAAGTGAGCAGCCTGACCCTTAAGTGACAGACACCTACCCCTACGTACCAAGAACCAGGCTCCTTGTTCAAAGTCATGCAAGGAGGAAGGTGATGGAAAGTGGATGTGTCAGCTCCAGGAAGAGGGGGTAGGCTAATTTCCCTGTCGGTGTATTCTGCATGTGAAATAGGAGAAGGTTTGTCTGCGTTTTTGCCTGTTTTTTCATAGATTTTACTCTTTGTCCTTAACAGAGAGAATGAAACTGTAGGCTTATCCTTCTCTCTGCCCCCGCCAATGGGACCTCCCAAGGAAAAGCCAAAAGGATAATTCTTTTACGATTAGGAAGCAGGAAGTTTGACAGCTTCTGAAAATAAAGGCCTGTGTTCCATTTTCTGGCAGGTTACTGTGGTTCGTCTTCTGTCCGGGACCTGGATGAAAACGTCAGTGAGTATCTCAAAGGTCAGAATTTCAGAACTGCTGCCACAAGTGTATTGTCACCGAGTATTAATGACTCTCTCACTGGTTCTCTTTTTTTAACAGGCCTGGTCATGTCCGGGGGAATGCCAGGTACATTTTTCTTAATGTATGAGCACAAGTTACATATAACAACCTAACAACACAATACTGCCTCTTTAATGCTAATCTATTCCTTGCAATCTACTAGATACATGTAGAGTCATTGGTGTGTATCAAGAGAGCAAAATCAGATTCTGAAAATATCTGAAAGGATGCACTAGAGTGTACATAATAATGTATTTTAATCTGCCAGGCCTTAAAATTAATCATGAATTCCCACAGAGATTTTAATAATTTTGAGATGATGTTTTTTTATTTTTTTATAGAGTAATATTCTTGGACAGAGTTTTCTCAATGCTGCATGGGGGGAAAAAAGTCAGTGGGGGAGGGGGAAACGGGGCAATTTCTCACTTGCCACAGCATAAGAGCTATGTTTATTGGGGAACATGTTTTCTTTTGCTCCTAACTAAAAAGCCAGGTAGGTGTTTCAAAGAAAGGCTTTATCACTCCATAAAAGCTGGCAAATCGCAGGAAGTTTATTAGGGGTAATAATGTGCATTTGTTAAGCAGGGGAATAGTCCTGAAGGGAAGAGGTCCACCCTGGCGAGGGGGTGGATGTCTCTACAACATTAGGGAACTTGGCTGTCAGCAGTTTTCAGAGTTGCACAGGAGGAAAGTCTTGGTAATCAAACTGCACTAGGCTCTAGAAAGGGTGACCGTATTATTTATTGTCTAAACAAGAACTTTTGAGAGGGAAAATAAAAGTAAATAATCACACTGGGAGGGCACGTAGCAGGAGTATAGAGATTCAGTTTTCCAATTTGCCTTTCAAAGTGGGGTGATCATGTCTGCTTCCTTCACCTCACCAAGATGCTGTGGCTGAAACCCATTTAGGTTCTTCCAAGTTAATCAAACAAAGATACTATGTAAACTTATTATATAGCTTTTTTTTTCTGAAAAGTAACAGTTAAAAATGTATTATAGGCTGATGACTGAGGATTTCCAGAGCACTAAAAGAAATAAGCTCCTAGAGAATATGCTGGGCTTCCTATAACGTTTTAACTCTCTATGAAACACCTCACTAAGGTGGGGAGAAGTGAATTGTTTTGTGGTTGACCAAGTACTTGGTAACTTTCCCTGAAATGCAGTGGTCAGAACACGTCTCAGTCCTTTTTCTTCCTATCCATTAGAAAGCACTTTTTAAAAAGCGTGTACTTAACTTACCTCTGTCTCCATCTGAAAACATTTTCTAAGGACTGAGGTAGATGATGGTTTGTCAGAAGTTGGTGAAATGCTATTATTGGCCTCATTATTTTGGGAGAACCAACTCATTTTTTTCTTGGTCAGTGTATGTGTGGAATATGTTTGGAAATTTTACCTAATGGAAATTATACCTATGAGAAGGAGGTAGAGACAGAAGTTCCAGGGAACAGATGTGTGATTATAAAGCCTTGAAGTACATTATCTTCAAATAATGTGCAGCCTGGTGGAATCAGAAATCACACTAGTGGTATGTGTTCCTGTGAGAAACTATTTTATTATTCTTTGGGTTGGGTGGTGGAATAAAATTTGTAAAATGAACACAAAAGAACAGTAAATAAACTGCTGATTTTATAAAATATTATAAAAATATTTTTTTTTTTTTTAAATTTTTTTTTCTTCCATGTTTATTTATTTTTGGGACAGAGAGAGAGAGCATGAACGGGGGAGGGGCAGAGAGAGAGGGAGACACAGAATTGGAAACAGGCTCCAGGCTCCGAACCATCAGCCCAGAGCCTGACGCGGGGCTCGAACTCACGGACCGCAAGATCGTGACCTGGCTGAAGTCGGACGCTTAACCGACTGCGCCACCCAGGCGCCCCTATAAAAATATTTTTTAATAATGTTTTCAGTTTGGGAAGAGTTGTTTGTGAGAACTTAGCTTGTCCCCGTGGTAAGTGTGTAGGTATGTCCCTATGAAAGGATCCTGCCATTGCTGCAGTGAGGAACTGAGATGGGGCGAGGGGGAGCAGAGAGGGAATGGTTTACAGCAACTCAGGCAGAAGAATCCCTCAGGGAAGTCCTCCATGGCCCTAGGCAAGAGTAATAGAAACAAAGAAATGGCTGCCAGGAACTCTAAGGATGTCCTGAACCAGCATTTCTTCTTCCCAGAGTTATCCTAAGAAGTGTAGGACAGCTTTGAATTGCTTCCTGAGGGTGTGGAACGCCACCAAGAGGGCTTGGTGCCTTGGATTGAGACGTGGGGACAGAGAGGGACCATGAGAAACTGAGGAGCAGTGGTCATGTGGGGACCCAAAATATCTCCACGCAGCACAATTAGAGCAAAATGGCCAAAGACCAGGTAGAAGAGTGACTTCTCATTGAGAATTTGCAGGGTTAGGAAACGCCTGAATTCTCATAAACCTTCAACACTTCAGTAGGAGTATTGATAGGCCTATGAATGGAATGAGCTTACCCTGAAGACACCATGACAACTCTGAGATGTGTGAAAACAAGCCCCGAGTAGACCTGAGACGAACTAAAGCAAATTTCCTTAATGAAGTGAAATGTGGAGCTAAAATGGAGATTATATGGACACAGAGGGAAAAAAAAGAAAAGATTCCACATTTTCCACACCTGCATCTTTGCTTGTGAGATATCCAACCACTCTACTGGTATTCTCTCTAGCATTTTGCTCACTGCTTGGTAGGCAACTTATAAAAATTTTTCCATTGATTAAATGGAATGAAAACAAGAGCCTTTCAAAAATAATCCAGGAAAAAAAAATAAACCAGGAAAAAAAAAAACCCAACATAACAACACAACAAAATCCTCAGTAACAAGTACATGAATGTCAAGTTGAATACTTGTCTTAAAGATTTAAAGAGCTCCTAGGTGAGGGTTGATGAACCAATGCCAACACTCACTGGGGGCAGAAAAACAGTAAAGGAGCTTGAAGCTTGGTATAAACCAAGCTCGTCCTACAGGTGGGCATGCTACTGTGGTTTGCTAACCAAAGGAGGGCGAGACCAGAGTCCCTGGAGATCTTTAAAAATGGGACCGACAAGGATCTATCTGAAAATCATTTATGTAAACCTGTTTAGAAATAGGGGAACGATGATTTCTTGATTCCTTTTTCCCGAGAAATATAGCTTCAGCTCTAATCTAATCAGAGATCAATTTATCTTCACTTTGGTAGTCTTGGTTATTAATACATTCACAGCAGATATTTTAGAACCAAAGCTGCAGTTTCCTTTGAAGACAGTATTTTAATTTTTGATCAATATTGTGTGTTTGATAACAGATCTGGCATATAAAGCTGAAAATGCCACATGCCCTGTAGGGAGCCCTTTATTTCTAGTGACATATATTGGAGTTATTCTTCTTTGTTCATATGATTTACCTTCAAAAATCTATTGAATGTGCCCCCAGAGAAGTGCAGATAGCTGTTTTAATAATCATATTGGTATTCGGGTGGAATGGAGTGGGGATAGAACTGAAAGAACTTGCAGGGAATATTGTTCCTAGAATCTCTGGTTCCATCAGCCTGCACATCATATTTAAAGTGCAGTAGTATAGCCAGAGTTTGCAGAATGAAGTTAGCAAGTTCATTCTTGTAAATACTGATCTTTCACCCTCCTTCCGAGCTTGGAGAGTGGCACAATCTTGAAACATATCAGAAGTGCCACAATACGCTGCTAGGTCAACAGATGGCAGGGTTACACTATCTCTTGTCTCTCTCCCACCAAGGACAACAGGGATTCATCCAGACCATTTGACTGCCTGGTGTCCAGTGGTGGCCTTAGGTGAGCTGGTATTCAGGTCTCCAAGTTCTGTTTCTGACCCAGGGATTCTGTGCTGTCAGAAAGAGCTGATGAACTGAGGTAGCCCTTAGGCTTGACCTTCACTGGCAGCTTACTTACTGAGTCTACGGAAGCAACGGAAGACTGGATTCTTTAACCATAATATCAAATATAGAGTGTAGAGTAATAGTTTTTTTAATATCTCTTGATCTTTTGCTTGTGATATTCTTGGGGTATCACCCATGACAATGAGTCCTGAACTACACTTTTAGTGTAGTTTTAGTAGATATATAGATATAGATATTTATAGATATTTATTTGTAGTATATATAGTATATATATAGTACATATATAGTACAAATATAAATGTATAAATATATATAGTAAATATATATATTTATAAATATATACTATATAGAAATATATAGAAATATCTATAAATATAAATATATAGTATATAAATATGTACTATATAAAAATATATAGTATAATACGTTGTATATATGTTTTTATATAGTATATATATAGCATAAATAGTATAGAGTATAAATATATAGTATAAATACTATATACTAAATATACTATATACATACTATATATATATTTATACTATATACCATATATATATTTAATTTATAACACAATACCCTAGGAGGCAGATATTATGCCCATTGTACAAATAAGAAAACGGAGATCTAGAAAGGTGAAGTACCTTGCCTAATATCCCATGCATAGTAAAGAGTAGGGTGGAGATTTGGAATCAGGTGTGTTTGTTCCGAAGTCTGTGCTCGCTTTTGATGCATGAAGCTTTCCTAGGGTAGGAGCTACACATTGCCCCTTGTTAATTCATAAAGAGTGCTGGGGTTTAGTTGTGATTAATATGATAACTAGCTTGGAGATGTAGCATTTGTAGTCTTTCCCAGTTTACTTTTATTGAGCTCTTTCAGTTCTAGTGAGCAATCGTGAGACGTGCTCCTCCAAGGCACAGGAGCGTCTCAGGACGTGTGCGTTGCACAGCAAGACTGGGGCAGTTAGGAAATGAATCCTGGCCCCCGAGTCTCCTGCTTTGCTATGTCATCTGCCTCTTACAATGTCTGAAAGGCAGTTCTTTCAAATTTACGTCTGTTGGCCTAGGTCATTGTGTGGGAGCAATTAATTTTTCCAGGTACTCCTCAGCATTTTTCAGCCACCTTCAAAAACAACCTTGTCATATTTTAATTGAACCATATCACTTGTGTTTCTAACATTGATATGGATTTTACACAGCTGTTTACACTAATATGTGTTAAAATGCCTAATTACCGCTGCAATCACAGCCTGGCTCAATAGTCTTGCCAGCTCTTAAATATATGGTCGTGTCTTAATCAAACACAAACGCCAATGAGCATCCTAAACTCCTACAATTTGTAAACTGGATTAAGGGCAATAAATGTGACCCTTCAAACAAGAACACAGAATTTTGCATATTTCATGCTAATATGCTCATCTGTTTGTTTTGCTGTTGTTTCCCAGATTTTCAAAAATGCTTGTTGATAAAATGAGGTCAGAATGTGAGATGAGGTGGGTGTTTATAGTGGGATTGAGGGAAAAGCCTAAAAAGGCCTGAAAAAGGCTGTACTATAATAGCACTTTTTATGTATGACTTCATAAACTTATATTAAATTGTTGGCTGACAATTCTTCAGGCAATTAGGTAAATTTGCTATTACTTATTTTTTAACAGGTATTTGAATACCTGCTAGTATATGGAGTATGAAGTCAGAAAAATCAGAGAACCATGCATGTAAGTTTCTCTGAGAGCACAGAGACGGGAGTGGTTGTATTGAAAGTTCAGGGAAAACAGGGGATCCAGGGTGGTTCAGTCAATTAAGGTCCGACTCTTGATCTCGGCTCAGGTCTTGATCTCACGGTTGTAGGATGGAGCCCTATGTCCAGATTCTGCACTGGGCATGGAGCCTGCTTGAGATTCCCTCTCTCCCTCTCCCTCTGGCCCTCTCCCACTCTCTCTCTTGCTCTTAGAAAGAAAGGAAAAGAAGAAAAGAAAAGAAAAGAAAAGAAAAGAAAAGAAAAGAAAAGAAAAGAAAAGAAAAGAAAAGAAAAGAAAGTTACTTCAAGGAAGACTTCGCAAACGAGATACATCTGCATTGGAGAAATGGGAGGATTTTCCAGGAGAGCAAGGAAGAGAAAGATAGACAAGAAATAGTCAATAGCAGTCATAGTCATCAATGAAATGGAAGAGATCACGGCAATTTGGAAACTACAGTATTTCAGTGTGGCTGGGGAAGAGAGTGCCTCTGGGGGGAACCTAGGAGATGTAACATCAGGAACATTGTGGCAAATCCTGCAGGTGATGGCGTGTCTCCTAACAGTAAGAGGATGTGTCAACTATAACATACCAAGAAAAGAAAGTTAATTGGAGAGCTGCCATTTGGCCTTCGGGAACTTAATCAGTGGTCACCCAACCCATCTTCAAAGAAATATGTGCCCAGAACACCTAACCGGCTTATAGTGCAGAAGACTGTGGCAGTTCGTGGACATCAGCAAGGAACCATTAGGCTTACCTCTCTTTTCATCGCTTAATTTATTGATTGAGTCATGTATTCATTCTATAATATTTCAGTACTTGTGCTAGTCACTGAGTAAATGACAGTGAGGATCTCTTCTGTCTGAGAATAAGATATTATGGAATAAAAAAATCGTATCTGGCAAAGAATGGGAATGATGTCGACTTCGTTTATTTAACTGATAGAAACATGCCACTTTCCTGATTATATAGATTCTCTAATTTCAATTTCTACTCAACTCATTTAAGAGAATATTTATTTTTTAATGATAAAATGAGGGAAAGGCTTAAAAAGGCCTGAAAAAGCTGTACTATAATAGCATTTTTTATGTATGACTTCATAAACTTATATTAAATTGTTGACTGACAATTCTTCAGGCAATTAGGTAAATTTGTTATTACTTATTTTTTAACAGGCATTTGAACACCTGCTAGTATATGGAGTATGAAGTCAGAAAAATCAGAGAACCATGCATGTAAGTTTCTCTGAGAATAAATACATGTTTAAAATAAAAACATGCTTAAAGTGGAGACCGCTAAGAAACATCAAGTATACTTAAAAATCAACACAGGCTGAAAATTATGAATAATGATGAGTAATATAACTTTTGGGGGGCATACACAGACGCACACACACACTTATAACCTCCATAAGGGCAGAAATCATGTTTGTCTTGTTCACAACTGGATCCCTAGTGTCCGGCATGCCATGTACTTGGTAAATAAGTTGTTGAATGCATGATGTGGTAGGTTATACAACTGTTTCTAACTCTTCTCCTCTCCCTCTATCCACACCCTTTGCCATGTGCGCTTGCAGTCCCTCCCATCCTAGTGGTGTTGGTCTTGGCCATTTGATTTCCTTTGGTGATGGAAAGTGGCTGGGAGTGATAGTGAAGCAATGCTGAGCTGGCCTCCTAGGAAGCATTCCTGCTTCCACTCAGCCTGGTGCATTTCTGCCCTGAACACAAGGTGTACCTCTGCCAGTCCTTTCATTAGCAGCCCCTAACCATTCAGCAGATGGAGCATGGGCTACCCCAATTCGCCTTGAGCTTCTTTCTTTTTACTACAAATGTAATTTGTACATATCTTAATGCTTGGGGCTTTTATTGTAGGAACCAAGACTAAATGAGAACCTCAGTAAGGTTACCTTGAAGAAGATCCCGAGTAAAGGATTTAGATGCAGGTAGTTTATTGGGAGGTGATCCCTGGAAGCAGTCTTGATAGAGCAGGAAGAAGATAGGAAAGTAGGAAAGATAATACATGTGCACTATTCATTGGTTCTTGCTGTGGGCTACTAGGTCTTAATCTCCATTGGGAGTCTTCTGAGGATTGCATAGAGGGTACACCCCAGAACTTATCTTTCCAAAACATGGGATGTCGGGGTATTTGTCCACTGATGGCTGTATCTCATTAGTTATGGGTTCAGCCCTGCAACAGGGATATTATTCCCTTACCCCATGCCCACACTTCCTGGCTGTGGTTGTGTTGTGTGGCTTTAGAGAGTCTTGAGGCAGAAAAAAGGAAGGAAGTTGCTGCTTGGGTTTGAGCAAGGATGGTGGCAGAGTAAGTCCATGGAAATGTTTACCACAGCTGCTCTGAAATCAAATATGGGCCAAGGGGATGTGATGTGGGTCACCAAAAAATGTCTGCTTTGAGATAATGCTTATGCAAAGTGCTTTGTGGACCATCAAGTTCTAAACAAATGTTATTGGTTATTACTAGTGAAAAAATTCAAATATTCTTGTTTATAATAAAAGTTTATCAAACAATATGGCTCATTCCAATTAATAATATCTGTGATACTATTGTGCAGGGTTGTACAGTCATTTGTTTGCCAAAGGCCAGAGATTGGGTGGAATATTCATACACCCATTGATACTTTGCTGGCTTACTTTTAATCTCTCCCAGAAGTGTTATCTAGCTACCACCCAGTTAACACACACACACACACACACACACACACACACACACACACCAGAGATCTAGGCACCCTTTCATTGCTTCCAGATTTCTTTATTCCAATGAGTGTGTGAAAACCCAGATGGGAACAAAGGGATTGGAGAATATTCAGTTCTTCCTTTTACTCTTCCATAAATTGGGAGCAGGAGATTATAATTGAGAGGTTAATAAAATGCATTCTTTGTAGAACTGCTCTCTCAAGCAGGAATAGTTCATTTGTGTAGCAGGAATCTTATACACTTGCTATGACTTTGCTCCTATCCCACAAACATGTCCAGGCCGTAATTAAGCTGCAGTGTCATAGTTCAGAGTATAGGCCTATCATACCCAAATATGTATGATTATGTCCTCATCAAGGGATACTCAGTAATTGCTTATAGAAAGTGGAATTATAAGATTCCATGTGGCAAGGCCCATAAGGGAGAGGGACTCTGATGGAATGAATACAACATGCACACCTCTTTGGAGAAAGACATCACTCAACTGTGAAAGATCACTGTGACCCTTGCTTTACATTCCATCAAAAAATTGTTAGGTCCATCAGCTTAGTTACCCTTTAGCCTTGCGTGGGCATTGACTCAGAGCTATGGAAAGATGAGTGTGAGTATGAAATTGTTTAGCTTGATTATCATTTCCTTAGAATGAAAAATCCTGAATTCATTGGCAAAAAAGAACAAAACTCTCTGCTGCTTCTAAGTTAAACAAGTGTTGTTAAAGTCAGTCTGCTGTTCTAATAAATAACTCCACAGTATAAATGGTTTCATAAAATGAAAGGTTATTTCTTACTCATGCCAGTCTATTGGATCTGGGAGGCTGGTGGGTTGCTTGTCTAGGCCATCATCCAAGCATCCAGGCTTTTCCCGTCATGACATTTACCTTCATTCAAGTCCTCCAAGCATTCTTTCACTTCAGCTAAGAAATAAGGCTCTTTGGTGGGCCTGGAAGTAGCTCATGTCACTTCCATTCATATCCTTTGGTGGGATCCCTTAGTCACATGGCCATTCCTAACTGGAACAGAGACTGGAAAAGGTAACCTAACTGAATGCCCACAAAGTAGAAGAGAACTCAGATGTGGGTGAGATCTCTGAGTTTCCACTAAGGAATAGAAATGTGGGGGCTAACTGAACAAAGAAACCATAGGAGGCTTCATTTTTTACTTTGTGGGCCTGTAATTAATTTAGTATCCCCATCTCCAAATCCAGGTGAGGTTGGCTATAAGTTTCATCTATTATGTGGATGTTCCACTTTGGACATGTAGACAATCTCCTCTCATGTGGAGACATTTCGCATTTCTGGTTTTGTCCTGTGCCTCTGGTCTTGCTTTGGCATTGTGGACAGAAAAGGAGATTAAGACAACTCTGTTTTTGCACAGCTGAGGCTCATGGTTGGCATTCTGCTAATCAGCAGACTGCTTGGAACAATCACTACAAAGGCAGTTAGGGCTCCTAAATATCCAGCAGTTTGGTGATGAATATCTGGAAGTGTGAGAGAGGGAGGGAGTTCATGTATTATAATCTTTAGGAGCATTTTCAATATATTCCTGTTGGTCTTAGGATGACTCAGCATCAGATGTGTGTTGCTGAGAGAAGGGAAGTCAGAAGTAGATTTTCCAGAAACTCACTTGTACCTGGCAACGCTTCACCCTGTTGAAAAATTGCTACTTGTGACTCTAAGTTGCTCTCTCTGTGATTGCACCTCTTTCTCCTCATAGCATATTGGTGATATCTTCTCTTTTATGAAGAGCAATTTTCCTTCATGGTAATCACCGAAGTTCGGTGTAGTCGTCCACGAGGGCCACCATAACAAAATACCACAGACTGGGTGGCTTAAACAACAGAAATTTATTCTCACAATTCTGGAGGCTGGAAGTCCAAGATCAAGGTGTTGGCAGGTTTGGTTCTTCTTGAGGCCTCTGTCCTTGGCTTGCAGATGGCTATCTTTGGTTGTGTCCTCATATGACCTTTCTTCTATGTGCAGGGATCCCTACTGTCTCTTCTTCCTGTAAGGACACCAGTCATACTAGATTAGGGTTCCACGCTTATGACCCCATTTCCCCTTAACCACCTCTCTAAAGGGCTTATCTCCAAACATAATTACATGGAGGGTTAGGGATACAACATATGGATTTGGGGAATGGGGGCCATGATTCAGTCCATAACATTCAGAATATGAAAAGTTCTCAGGCAACACATCCTACCTTTTGGTTTCTTAAGACTCTGTAGTTTCAAATTTCCTTGAATCTTCTGACTCACAAAAAATCATGAGTGGCAATTGTGCCAAGGATTCCAGTTAGAAAAGCAGAGGTGGTAAACTGAATCTCATTATGTAAAACTTAGATGAATTTAGTTTCAGAATATTGAGCAGCGCCTAATCCATCTTGAAAAAACATTTCAAGTTTTGAACTGGGAAGTTTGGATGAATTAAGCAAGTTTTCCCCTACTCCCCCCACGCCATTCCTAAATCCCAATCCTATTCTTTTTTCTAAATTTTTTTTTAATTTATTTTTTTGAGAGACAGACAGAGAGAGTAGGCAGGGGAGAGGCAGAGAGAGAGGGAGAGAGAGAATCCCAAGCAGGCCCACATTGTCAGCATGGAGCCTGATGTGGGACTCGAACTCATGAACTGTGAGATCATGACCTGAGCTGAAACCAAGAGTCGGACACTTAACCGACTGAACCACCCAGGTGCCCTCCTAAATCCCATTCTTAAAGCATCTCTTTGCTTCTTTTCAGTGTCATGTTCTTCAGTGTTCTTACAACTGTGTGCTTCGCCCTGAGGCTCCCACATCCCACTATTTGCTCCTTCAAAGCCTATGGATCCTGTCTTATTCTTTCAGGTTCCAACTCTGGAAAAATGGCAGATAGCTCATCTGATAAACAGTTCAGATGACTGTGTAGGTAGGAGGTGAATATTTTTAAGGTAGAGCCACTCTTAGGCTTGTATTAAGGAGATGTCTTCTGCCAACTCGAAGCCTTTATCCAGAGGAAGTGGACACTTCACTGGTAGGAACTTCATTGTTCGTGAACCTTGCAGTAACTGAAGTGGGTGAGTGAAGAAGGCTCTCAGCATATTCTTCAGTCAGTCCCTACTCCCTGAGTGCAGAAAAATCAGTCTTGCATTTTCCCTCCAAAGAGCTGACCCATGCAGCTATGTTCTTAGGAATAGACCATCCATTTCAAATGAGTACATTTCATTATGATCTACAGGGCATGGTTTTTCACACATGCATTTTAAAAAGTCTCCTAGTTCCCCCTTCTCTTAACTCTTTCACGATCTACCTATGAATTACGAGATCTGAGAGAGTGGGAGGTGTGTTTTGTCCACCTTTGTGTCTTTAATGCCTGTTATACTATGAATACAGTTGGTGCTTAGTAAATATTTGAATACATTTTTGCTTTAGGACACTTGGGTCTTTCTTTCTTTCTTTCTTTCTTTCTTTCTTTCTTTCTTTCTTTCTTTCTTTCTTTCTTTCTTTCTTTCTTTTTGAGGGAGAGTGAGCGGCAAAGACTACTTTCATTGTCACAGTTTTAAAAATGTGCAAGCCAAACAGAGAAGCGAATGATTCAGGTTTTGGAAGCAGATTTGGATTATATAAATTGGCTCGAGTGCCATATCTTTTCTCAACTCCCAGTGTCTAAACCATTAGGCTTAAACTCATGCTATTTGAGTCAGCATTCCCTTTGAATGGCATTATTATTATTGTTTATCACTGCCTCAGCTTTTACAATATGCTTGGTGCCGCAGAAGACATTAAAAAGACACAGTTCTTGCCTTGGGGCTTACACTCAGATAGGCAAACAAACAAAATGTATTTAAGAAGAGGTAGATTGATCGCAGAGATGCAATTTCCCAGGTGTTTGTATTTGTGCTTTGGGTTCGTTTGTCTTTTAACCAGCTGTGGGCTGAAGAAATCTTGAAACTTTTCAGAACAAGGACGTAAATGACAAGAGTTCGGAAGAAAACGCCGCCTTGGAGTGCAGAACACAGGGCTGAGCATCTAAACAACTCAGTTTGGGGGATCTCGGTGCTGTTGAATTGCTCTCTTCCTTGCTGCCTCTCTCAACAGTGCGTACTGCCTGTGCTTCCTCACCAAAAACCAAATCGTTAATTAAAAAAAAATGGATCACCGGATTTTATGGCCCATTTTCAAGTATTAGAGGCCAGTTCTTTCCTATCAAATAGTGTTTCAAAATTTGACTAGTTCTCCTTAGAGACTGAGACATTTCTTTGTACAACAGTTAGGCAAACTTTTATCCCAAGGAGGAGATGTTACCCTCAAGGTTAATTTTTGAAAATTCAATTCATAAGCTGAAATGAATAAAAACATCACACTTTTCACTTTTGTTCTTTTGGTGCCTATTTCAAAAAAATTCTCTCAGGCAGTTATAGAGCAAACAAATATGTCCATTTTGTAGATGCTGTTTAGTGTTCGTGGAAAAATTTGTGCGTGTGCGTGTGTGTGTGTGTGCGTGTAGGAAGCGTCTTCATCCTGGAAATCTAAATACTCTGTACGTCTGTTACACGCGAGATCAAATACCTGCTTTCGAGAGTAAGCCGGGGCAAAGCTTTAAATTCTACATGTAAAGTCCCTGAGGAACACAATCTGCGTGCTTGGGAAAGCTGTAGGGATGCCGGATTGCGCAAGGGGTGGTGATAATCCTCGCGGTGCAGGGGAGAGTCGGGTTCTGTTTCATTTGGTCGCCACGATCTCTAGGCGCATGGAGGGGTTTCTCGCCAGGGTCTCGGTACGTGAGAAAGATAGAAGCACCCGCAGCTGTGCATATTTAGACCTTGGTTTCCAAAGTTTCTGTTTAATTCCACTTTCTCATCACATGCAGGAGTGTGGTATGCCCTTCCAGATGGCCCACACAAATGCTTTGTCTTACTTCACTCACTCCTTGCATGTCAAGCATCTCTGGGACTACATACATCACCAATTAGCATCTTATATTCATTTGAAAGGAATGGTTCTGCAACATTTTATAGTTTTCTTTGATAAAATTTGCATGTGGCGATGTTCTTCTTTTAGAAGAATCAAGGATGTGATTGTGGAATTTCCCTCCCCATCTCCTCCCTACCCGCCCCCCCCCCCCCAACAGTTTCCCCTATGCAGCACCATTTGATCCATATTACAGGGAAAATATCTTTGGTTTGACATTTCTGGAACCTGGTGAGACCATTTTCATAGTATTTACCAATGCACACTAGACATTGACCATGTCACCTGTCTCCAGATGGCTGGGTTCCTCTCATTTTTCAGATTCTAGGTCATGAGACCTCCTCATTGATCTACAGATTTGGCACTGACATCCTTCAGCCTTTTGCAATCATCTCCCAGCTAGACATTCCTTATCCTGAGCTTCATGATAAGCATTTAATACAGTGTGTTGGCCCTGACAGTAATGAGCCATCCTGACATATGAAAATCACACGTAGCCAACACACCAAAGAGATGCTATGCGGGGTCATATTGTCACCTAAGCGGTTACTTTTAAGTTTTCTGATGTAATCAGTTTGGCGTGTTGGTGAACAGGTAGGTGTAATCAGTTTGGCGTGTTGGTGAACAGGTAGGTGGAACACACAGAACCCTGATGGGTTCTTCACATGAACACAGAACCCTCTTGACATCTTCACATGAATTCCCACAGCCATTTCAAAGTTTACGTGCTCACTGTCAGTATCTCCTGAAACTGTCCCTCCCTAGTCTCCCTCACCTTAGGAAATATGCTGTTTACTCAGGTATCCGTCCAGGAGTCCCAAGTCATCAGGAGAGGCTTCATTTCTTTCATCTCTCGCTTTCCCTTCTCCCCTCCACTCCTTCGCCCAAATTTGTCATTCAGTTTTTTTTTTTTTTAGGTTCTACGTCCATATATCCCGGATCAATTCGATCTTTGCAACCCTAATTCCACCTCCTGCCCCAACCCCAGTTCACACCCGAGTTTCTGGAAAGCTCCTACAACCTCCAAACTGAACTCCTTCCTTTAAGTCTCATTTTCCTATGCTCCCCTTTTCACTCAAACTGTGGAGTTCTCCTTTGAAAAATTGGAGCAGGTCTCCATGCTGTTTAACCACCTGCATTTGTTTTCTGTTGTGTTTAAGACATGACACAACTCTCCCCTCCATCCCCCAAGGTCTGTAAAACCCTGCGTGTTCTGGGTCTTAAGTACCTGTCTCCACCTCCAGCAGCTGCACTGAATCTTAGGGGGCTCATGAAACTTTTCCATTTCGCTCCCCTACTCCAGGATTTTGTACTGGCTCTGCCTCCATTCTGAGAAGATTTTTCCCTCCGGGTGCTTGGGTGACAGTCTGTTAAGCCTCTGACTCCGGCTCAGGTCATGATTGTGTAGTCTGTGGGTTTAAGCACCTTGTCAGGCTCTGTGTGGACAGCTCAGAGGCTGGAGCCTGCTTCGGATTCTGTGTTTCCCTCTCTCTCTCCCCCTCCCCCCACGTGCATTCTTGTCTTTCTCTCTCTCAAAAATAAATAAATGTTAAAAAATATTTTGAAAAGACTTTCCCTCTAGCTCTTCACTTGCTTGGCTTCTCCTCAATCTTTAGGTCTTTTTTTGAATATCCTTTCCTCAGAAAGAAAGGGTTTCTGTGTCCACGCCTTTGGAGTAAATGTTCTTGTTATCTGCTGGTACAGCACCCTCTTTATTTCCTTCAAAGTACTAATCATAGTCTCAAAATATTTTGGTTGTCTATTCACTTATTTGTCTGCTGTCTTCTGTTGTATGGGATGAAGTCAGTGTTCTCAAGGCCAAGTTTGTTCTTATTTAATTTATATGCCTGTTGTCTAGCACAGTGCCTGGCACATAGAAGCACATAAAACATATTTGTCAGGGTTCCTGGGTGGCTCGGTTAGCTAAATGTCAGGCTCTTGGTTTTGGGTCAGGTCATGATCTCATGGTTTGTGAGTTCAAGTCCCACATCAGGATCTGTGCTGACAGTATGGGGCCTGCTTGGGATTCTCTCTCTCCTTCTCTCTCTGCCCCTCCCCTGCTTGCTCTCTACCTCTTTCTCTCTCAAAATAAATAAATAAGCATTAAAAAAACATATTTATTGAATCAATGTTTCTAAAGAATTTTCATGAGAAGGGTTGACTGTGTGTATGTGGAATGTGGTGTGTGTGTTGTGATGGTTAAGTGAAAGGAGGTGCTATTGAGTGTATGTTTGTGTTCCCCCCAAATTCACATAATGAAACGGAATCCCCAGTGAGGTAGCCTTAGGAGGTGGGGCCTGCATGAAGTGATTAGATCATGAAAGTGGACCCTTCATGAATGGTATTAGTGCTCTTATAAAGGAAGCCCCAGAGAGCTCCCTTACCCCTTCTACCATGTGAGGACACAGTAGAAGAAAGCATTTATGAACCAGAAAGCAGGTCCTCATAAGACTGAATCTGCTGGTGCCTTGATAATGGACTTCCAGCCTCCAAAACTGGGAGAAATAAATGTTGTTTATAAGCTACCCAATCCATGGTATTGTTATAACAGCCCCAATGGACCAGGAAAGGAAGGAAACATATTCTAACCGGGAGTAGGAGAGATAGGAAGGCTTGGCATCAGGGTTGCAGGAGGATAGATCAGCAGAGAGGGTCCCAGCACAAGACTGATACATGAAGCCTGGGTCAATGCAGAGATCAGGGGCCTTGACTCACAACCCTGGCTGTTCGTTGGAGACCACTCTGATTTTCCTATGCTGATGGGCACCTAGGAAAACAGCACAATGTACTCATTCACACAGAAAAAAAAAAAAAAAAAGAGACCACAGCTCCAGGGTAAAACGGCACAGATTTTCTGAGCAGTCACATGATGTTTCTGAGGACACACTGCATTCAATGAACGGAACAAACTTCCACTTCTACAGGTAAACAGATATGTGAATGCTTTTGATCAAATTCATCACCCTCATAATCTGTTATTTAATTTTATAAATAAGGAGAGAGCAAAATGAACTTAAAGGAACATATTTACCAGACAGAATAGAGAACTGAATATGGCTCCATTTTCACAGAAGAAAAACACAAAGTGAAGTTAATTAATTATTTTGGTCTAAATCACACAGCAAGTATGGGAGGCATGATATAAACCCTTATCTGTTTAGATTTAGAGCTTGAGCTTTGTTATCTCTGGGTGAGGAGGACTGCTTCTGCCCTGAATGTGTGATGGTCCACAGTGGCATTCTGGATCATACTGATTTTCAGGAAAAATATACTTTCTGATTATATACCATAGAGCATTTCATATATTGTGGTGTAATTGGCTTTTTTTACTTGCCCATTAGATTGCAACCAACTTTAGTTCCTCATATTGGTCTCCTTGGCCCTAGTACCTAGCACAGTTTCTGCAGCTCAGCTGAAGGGAGAGGTTTGGACCTTGTCCTGAAATCTTGATCTGTGGGAGTTGCTTTTTATTTGATTTTTTTAGTCTTCCATTTACACAAACTAGTTTAATAAAACAAGTTATAGTCACTCATGAGTAAATATTTTTGAAAAGAACTTGCATTGTGAAGAATAATTTGCATTCTTAAATAAACCTGATGGGGAGTGTCCCTAGCTAAACACAGCTAAATCAAAAGAATAGGAAGAATATGCTTACAATTCCGAAGAGAATAATCTTAATTTTAAACATTATTCAATATTAAAGGGTTAATAAAACAAAGATACACCCAGAAACTGAAAAAAAAAAAAAGGAAGAAAGAAAAGAAAAAGCAAAAGAAGAGGGAGAAATTGATTCGCTTTTGAAGTTTTCATGGGGGAGGGGAGATTTCAAAACAGAATGTGAAGTTTTTACAAAATTGATCATTCTCATTATTCCCATTTTCAGGTAAAATGCAAACTAGATGCAAGCAGGTTTTTAAAACACTGTATTATGTGTCTCAGAGGCCAGAACTACTGAAGCAAATCAGATCTCTCATTTTAGCATGCATTTACACATTTAAAAATTTATATTATTGACTATGTGGAATGCCGTGACTTCTAGAGAACCATTACCGCTCACAGGATAGCTTTTTATTTGGCATTGTATCAATTTGAAGCCCAGAATGTCATGATCTTAACGCAGAGAGCAGATATGCGTGGGTAGAGTGGTATGGAGAGAAAGGTAAGGTGCACATGCAAGAGGCAATTTTCAAATGTCATTGTTTCAGCCCTGAAAAGGGAACGCACACGCGGAAGGGAACGTTTTGCTCCCTGGTCTGTGCCAGGCACTTCCGCTCGCACGTCTCGCGCTTCTTGCTTCCGCGCCGCCGCCACGCTGCAGCGCGTGGAGGACCATTTGCCCCTTAAATATCACACGTAGCTCATTTGCATTATAGACTATGGGCCCAAGAGGGAAAAACACTTAATTTTATTAATAGAATGGATTTTAAATCTCTCTACAGGAGGCCACAGAACACCCCAAAGGGCTAATCTATGTTATGGAGAGATGGCAAATCGGAAAAGCCCCAGTGTGTTTCTTCCCCCCCCCCCCCCCCCCCCCCCTCAGAAATTGTTCCCAGTGAAAGCTACCACTAGGCCGACTGGCTTTGAACATCCTCTGTGCGAACACTGCAATGGTTCTACACCTGATGTACAAATACCTAAGCCCCCGAGATTTACAATAGGAATGCTAATGCATGGCGTAAGCCCCACTGAAACAGACAGAGCCGGGATAATAATTTTGTAACCTCATGTTGACATAACCCACCAGCTTGCTGAAGAGCCCCTTCATGTAGAGGAAACACAGAAACTATAATGATTTTCAGATACAGTTGACAAGAGACCATTTAGTAAACTTTTATTTTTTTTTAACTAACAGTATGCGAGGATGTTGTATTCTAGGCTGCTACTAATAATCTCATCAGAATGCAAAAGCAGCGACTGTGTTATAAAACCAATGATCTGTTATATTCTGCAAGAATTTACAAAAGCCTAATGTCATTTACTACACCATGAGAACCATACTTGGATAAAAAAAAAATAAAACACAACAGAATTCAAAAACTGATTACAGCTGACGAAAAAATAAACTGTTTGCAAATGCAACGTTTTAAAGGTAAAACAGACCAGAGTGAAAGACATGAAGCCCCGTGACGACTTCAGAAGGGGAGAAATTGGTGTTGGGCAACGTATGAACGGGATTTGTCACTTAGGGCCCTTTCGGAATCAAGGCATCCGTTCAAGTCCAGGCTTCTCCGGTCCATGGTTACTGCTGAGTGTGTGTGGCCGGCTCAAGCTGCAGGAAACTTGCAGTCTCAAAAGAGTTGTCTTTTTTTTTTTTTTTTTTTTCTCAGCAGGATTCTTGACAAAAGCATATCTCTAAGCGGTCTTAAATATACAAATTAAATGATTTTTAAAAGGGAAGACTTTTCTTTGGGGACATGTGGAATAAAGTCAACTGAAAAGTCAGTGGCAGAGGTCTGTTAGGATCTCTACGTAGCTGGGACTCAGATGTCCAGCTGGGACTCAGATGTCCAGAGAGAAACTGAGATGTTTCTCTCAGCTGGGACCCTATGATGGGTGGGAGAGCGGAGGCAGGCTTCTCTCAGACCATATGCTTGCTGCTCTTAAAGGTTTCATGGATTTAATTCTGGCAGTTAATTTTTAATGGCGTTTTAATTTTATAAGGAAATAAATGTGTTTAAAAATTCTTTCTTTTGAGGCCCAAACCAATTCTTCTGCATTTTATTCATGATGAAAAAAAAAAACCAGCTTTCTGAAGGATGATGTCTACCTTTCTTTCTATCTCTGTTGTTGTCTATAGTACTACATCTATCTATCCACCTCTAATTTTTCCATCTATCCATCCAGAGACAAAGGGAGGGAGAGAGACCCTTAAGTGCTTGGAAGCGCTATAATCTTTGGAAGAAATTGATTGTCTCCTTTTCCAACTAAGTCCTTTGGAAACATTTTTATTTCCAGGATGGAAGTAGTAGAATGTGAGAAATACAGGGTTCTTAATATTAAAAAGCATTTTTTTTGGTTATGCTAGGCAGCTTCCAGCAGATTCCTTTCAGGAAATGTATTCTTGGATGTCCTTGAAGAACACTGGGTCTTGCAAACTTGCAGGGAGTCATTTTGAAGTGTTGACTTAGGTGCCTGTAAGACATCTGGTAATAATGAAGATGGAGCTTTTAATGCTTTGGGGTTTTATGAATGAGTTATAGTACAGTCACTGATGGATCATTAAAGTATATCTCTACAGGAGGAGGCGTCTGTATTTTTTGACTGCTGGGAAGTTGCACATAGTGATAGGTGTCCAGAAAGAAATCGGGATTGGCCGTTCATGAGATCAACTAGTTTGAGAATCAAATGAATTTGATGTTATATTTCAGGAGAGTTGCTTACCATGGACATGGAGAAGTGTTTCATAAAGGAGGCAGGACTGTTTACTGAGCCTGAATCCTGCAGGGCAATAGTTAAATGTGTGAACCATCTCATGCCTTCACTCCTGCTGTGATTTTTCTTCCTGAATGACTGGAGGAAATCACTCTTTGGTAACTTTCCATTCGTACACAAGAGCAGCCCCAATGCTTCCCCTTCTTTGTGAATATCCCTGATCTGCAGTTGTCTTTTACGTGACCACAGCACCATATACGTAGTTATCTTAGTATCTCTTATTAACTATCTTACAGGGGTGTGTGTGTGAATGTATTTATTTATTGGTTTACTCTACCGGAGTATGAGCTCCTCAAAAAATGCTATCTTCCATTTACAGCACATAGCTGAGGTTTGGGCACGTAATAGGTATCTAATAAATGTTTGGAACTGAATAATTGCAAGAGGATTTAAGTAAAATCAAACTTCCAGGAAAAGTTATAAAATGATACCTACAATTTAATAAATTTGGACTGTTGATCACTTACATAGAATTAGAGGATTCTTAAACAATGAGAAGCATTTAAATTTTAAAACATATTTAAAAGTAAATATTTTTTATATTCCAAAAAATTCTATGGTGTGAGATCTGAAGAACAGGTCCCTTTCTCAGTTTAATAAACAATTAGGAAATCTGACATTGGAAGGAAAGTGTTTCATTTACTGTCCTTAAGAGATACCACTTACATTTAAAATTATTGGTCTTTTTTGAGAACTGATAGGGAGTTTGAAAAGGGTGGTCTAAATAGACTCAGTAATTTCTTTATTCAACAAATTTGTACAGAGCACCTGCTATGTGCCCAGTTCTACATTAGACACTGAGGGTTCAGGGATGAACCAGACTGACTTGGTTCCTGCACTCCTGGATGTAGACCATAATGAGTGAGGTGGGTTTCAAACAAAAGGCTTTCTAAACATCATGTCACTACAACTGTGGTAAGTATTACAACTGACAAGTTCAGGTACTTGACAGCATTCAAGAGGAGAATCTGACCTAGAGAGAGGATACCTTCACTGAAGAACCGATAATTAAACAGAAACTAGAAAGATGGTGAGGGTGGGGAGGACAGGGAATTTAGAAGAAGGGTGGTATAAGGAAGGGTATGGGCAGAGGGAAAAGCAGCAAACGTGCATATAAACTTGGTACATTTGAAGAAGGCAAAGGTGGAGCTAGGCAATGAGGCTCCAATGCAGTGAGGGAGGGGAAGCAAGACATAAGGTGAGATAAGAAGTTGGGCAGGAACCAGTGCTTTCGAGGGATCAGTGGCCATGAGAGAGATGTGACAGTGGATGAGGCCAGGGGTAACATATCCCATGCCAATGCATCTCCAAGAGAAGTTTCCTCCCTTCCTTCCACTAGAAAGCCACCCCCCTCCCTCAAACTTACCCCTTTATATATAAAAAACCCAGAGGTGCTAGTCATAGGATGGTTTATTCTTAAAAAGTAGCATTCATGGGAGGTTTAAGAAGAAAATGACATTCAAGTTTGAGTTTGAACAGCTTGGCAAAGGGCCAAGTTCAGTGCAGAAAGAAAAGAAAGAGGCATGGATGGTTCACACGGGTATCGTTGATAGTGGAAATGAGTAGAGGGAAATTGATAAATTAGAGACACATTTTAAAAGAATAATCAGCAAATAGGGAGCATGAGGGGCAGGGAGTTGTCAAGAATGACTGCAAGATTTCTGTCACGTGCGTATGAGTGGATATTTGGCCAATTGTTGCAGTAGAAACACTTGAGGAGGAATAGTTTGGCAAGGAAACATGATAAGTGCAGATTTTGGAACTGTGGTGTTCGAGGAAGCTGTGAAACATCCAAGTAGAGATATAAAGAGGAACTGGACATAAAATTATAAGAATCAGAACAGAAATCAACATGGAAACAAAAACTTAGGGATGATGGGCTTATAGAGGAAATTTGGGCTATTAATAAAAATTAGAGTAATAAAGAGCTTCTCTGGACCATAATATAGATCATGGGAGAGAAAGAACAATATTAGATGTTCTCTAAGAAATGAAAAAAGAAAGGTTTTTTTTGTTTGTTTTTATATATTACCATGTAGTCACATGTTTTGGATTTTTGCTATGTATTGTTGGCTACATTTTAATGACAGTTATTATATGTTTTGCATTGTACTAGTGCTGGCAAGTATGAGACTTTCTCCATTACTCTGGAGAGCAGCAATACAGAAATTATTAGAAGATTATCAAAGACATTCTTAAATTGTTTAACACAGATCATCAGTGAAATAGCCATTTGGTGGAACTTTTAAAATTTAATGCATAAATACACAAGTCCCTTTATTAGAGACATTGTACATATTGGTGAATATGGTCAATGGTCACATCTATGCATTAATTCTTTAAAAAATAGAATGAATAATTAGGATAGACCCTATGCTCTCTCCTTACATTGTGAAGGGTCTTGTGTAGCCATATTCTGTTGGAATGACAGACTGTACAAATTTCAAGAAAATAAGAAAATGTGTATGAACACCAAGTTCTCCCCTCCTGCAACAGTCTTAACGATTTCCTCATTGCCTCAGTATGCCTGCATGGGTGAACTGAACACATAGGAGGTGGTGGGAGATGAGGCTGATTTTCAATGGTCACTGTTTTCTTCACCTGATGTTGAGTGATGTCTTCACACATGTGTTCGACTGTTAAAGGCTACCTTTGCTCATCATAGCTGAACAACCATAGTCATGGTGTCTGGTTGTAAGTTCGGGTTGGCAGCATCAGTTTTGGTTTCACAAGCTAATTCTACTATTTTCCTTGTGTCTAGGGAAGCTTCATCTGTTTCCCACAATCCACTTTCTTCCCATTCTTCCATATCTGAAGCTTCTCCTTCATCTTCCTCTTCCTCCTCTTCAATCCTACTGAGCGATCTTGAAGTTTTACGCTGTCCTTGCTTTCCAATGTAATCTCCTTATCTGCTTCAGTAATTCCTGCAATACCTGTGTTATGACATGTAGCTACCCATCCCCCATCACCATCATCTTCTTCAGTGATAGCTTCCAAGTCAGGTGAATATTCCATCTATTTGCACCGCTTGTATTGTAGCATGGCACATTTTTGGTGACCCCAAAATTGTTTGCCTGTTGGTAGGTATGCCTTCACTTTCAACTCTTCCCCTGTAGCCCATTACCGTGTTGGACAGTGGTGGGCTAAGTGCTCTCCAGCTTGCCACAAACTCTTCTGGGTTGATAACACCTGTTCCCCCAAACTTTGATTCCTTGAGGACCGGAGTCAGGTACTCAGCCACTTCCCATGCCTTTCTGAAATAGCCACTTAGAAAAGTCAGAGAAGTGTCATGGTTTGTATTTCTATATATGTGTATATATACACATACATACACACATTTATATCACTCAAATCATGTTATCATTTTATAGATACTGATAATGAAGTTCAGAGAGGTTAAGTGATGTCACATAGCTAACAAGTGGCTGAAGACGGACTTGAAATCTCCACACTCAGAGTTCTTTCTATGCTACCATGTATTGTCATAGCCAACATTAACAAATCCCTGTGCCCTTTAAATAAGTACTTTCATCCTTATGACAACTCTGTGAGCTTAGCAGATCCACTACATAGTGGCAGCAGTACATAAAGTGGAGCCTTCTGACTCCTAGTTGCATCCCATGCTCTAGGGGAATATCCTGAGTTCATGCAGACCTAGTCTCAGATTTGCGCTGAAACTCTGCATGATAGGTGTGGAGCTAATGAGTAAGGAAGTGCCATTCACAAGGTGGGTTGTGATGATGGTGGGAACACAACCAGCAGGATCTGGGCCAAAATAATTAGTATAGAATACATCAGAATGACGGCCACCTTCTAAGGGCTTGACCTTTTGAGGTTATGTGCCTAAATGAAACTCATCTCATTTCTTCCCTTGGGTTGAATTTTAGGAGCACAAGAAATGCGGGTGTTCATTAAATGTATGATTTAAGGTACTTGCAGTAAAAGAAGGGGGGCCAGAGGAAAAGGGCACAAACAATATTCAAGTTTCAGGAACTTTGAAACGTAAGAATGTAGGGCAAATGAGAGAATAATAATGATGATATTTATGGTGGTGATGATAGGAGGGAAAGAGGAGGACCCAGTAAATTTACAGGTACATTTCTGCTTTAAACTGTCTGCTCATTTTTGACCTAGAAGTTTCCTTCTGGTAGTTAAGATGAATTTAAAGTATTAGCCTTTGGTTTCTACAATGTACATGGTTGGCCCCATGTGACTGTGGGTGTTAGACTCACTATGATGAGAACAGGGCCATGGTACCCCTCATACTCTATTCCCCAAAGGAAAGCAGGTCTGGCTGTCTTCCACCGGCAAACATATCCTTCACAGAATGAGTTCATTTTAGCTGTCAGCTATGGAGTATCTAAGAATCTCTGTATGCATGCAACATTGCCAGCAAGATGCCCACCCACCTCCACTGGGGATAAGAATCCCCAGTGGGGGAAAAAGGCTGCTTCCAAGTGAGTGAAGCAGCTGTTGTTTTACACAGAAATGTCAAAAGTACAAGCAAATTTTTCATCACCAATTGGCGGTGTCATGGCCAATGAAATACTTTGTGGTTTTTATGTGGTTTGGGGAGAAGCAACTGGTTTTGTGAGATTTAAGTTATAGATAAAACCTATATATCTGGAAAGTAAACCCTTGGTTTGAATTCATTTCACTGTTAATGATAGGATTTGAATCTGAGATATGGTAGGTGGCATTAAATCAGTCACATCACACATCGTTGAGATGTTAAAAATTACTTTGTTATCTTTTAGTTACATTTTTTTTAGTAGTTAAATGAGTATGAATATGTTAAATGCATATAAAAATGTGTAGAATTCTGTCATATTGCCATTTCCCAAAATTGGTCTCTAAATATAAGGACATTAAGTTTTCCAAATGCAAGGAAATATCAACTATATGCCAGTGTTTATATTGACTTTCCGTTTATTCATATGTTTATTCCCCATCCACCTGCAGTCTATTCTTTCATCTATGCAACTATCCATCATCTAATAGCTATTGATTAAGCCCGTCTGTAGCTGAAACACTGTGTTAGACATTATAGGACACTGAAAGCCATATAACTTCTATTTCCTGTCTTCTAGAAGCTTCAAATTATTTGACAATTCATTCATGACATGAGGAAGAGTGAGTCACTTTATCATTGTAGCAACTGCCTTTAAAGAATAAGGAAAATTAAAGAAAAGCTGTCTCCCACCAGCCCAGCAAGGTACAGATACCAAGTCTCACCATGGATGCAGGGCCAACCTTTAAACCCCCTTTAAGACAGGCTCTGTTTATGCTCCTGGTAAGTGACAATAAAATGTATATGAGCTTAGACAGACATATAAGAACTGTATAAAGACTGCAAGTTGGCTGTTATTTAAGAGTATGAGAAAACAGGTGAGAGCTCAGTGTAAAGCAATATGTAAAGACATATGATGTCTTTATGAACCGCACTAAGCATCTTTGGCATTTGCCCGGATCTGCCTGACTATGGGACAGAAGGTAACAAAGTAGCTCAGTAGTTGTCTTGGCTCATTTGGGCTGTTGTCACAGAAGTACTGTAGACGGGGTGACTTCAACCACAAGCATTTATTTCTCACAGTTCTGGAGGCTGGGAAGTCCAAGATCAAAATGCCAGCAAATTCAGTGTCTGGTAAGAGTCTCTTTCTGGGTTTATGGATTCCTGTGTCCTCACATAGTGGAATGGATGAGAGAGCTCTTTGAGGCCTCTTCTATTTGGGCACTAATCTCATTAATTAGGGCTCTACCTGCAAAACCTAAGCATCTCCCAAAGGCTTCACCTCCTAATACCATTACACTGGGGGTTAGTTTTCAACTTTTGAGTTAGGAGACATTCAGTTTATAATGGTAGTTAACATGTATCATTATAAGTAAATTATTAAAAACTTTTCTTGAAATTGTACCAGCAGTTGGGATATTTTGAGTTGGCAGCTTCTTCAGTGATGATCTACCTCAACACCCCATTTTGCAGATAAGGAAACAGAGGTCAAATAGAGCATTTAACTGGCTGGGAGAGGACCCCCCCCCCCCCCCCAGTCTTCAAACTTCAGGTGAGAGCTCTTTGATTCTGCCTCTTACAAAGTTTTTATGTGAGCTGTTTCACTGCCAACAGCCAATAATTGGACCACTTTTAGCTTAAGGTGAGACAGATGAATCTTGTTTTAAAAGTTATCCTTCTGCATTGTTTTCCTTTCTCTACCCTCCTCAATCTCCTTTCCAGTTTCTTTTTGCTTCCCAAATGGGGCATCTACTATCTTCCTGTCAACTTCCATTGCAAAAGTTCTTTTAGTCCCCGTTTAACCATCAACATGTTTTTTTAACCCAAGTAACAGTTCTGATAGGATTCACAGGTTACCCCGGGGTAAAGCAACAGCAATGTTCGGCTACTGGAAGGTTGAATCTTGGGTTTGTCTTCTATCAATTACATGTGTAAAATGGCTGTATATTTTACTTAGTCTACTGCAGCCCTTGGGTTCAGCATGTGTGCCACAAACACAATGATGGCACATCAGATCTGCCAGAGTTCTAGGGAAATGCTTCCATTCAATTCCATACATTACCCAAAGCACTGACCCCTGGGTCACGTATACCCACACTCTTAACACTGCGCACACACAGACACAGAGGTTTAGGCCTGTCTCTCCCCTTTTGCTCTTTCACCACCCTGCCGTGGTTCTGGCATCCCCATATATGCATGGCCTGCTTTTCTGCCTACTCTATCCAAGGACCAGAACCAACAGGAAGTTATTTTCCCAAATTAATACATAAAGATGCCACCAGATCTTTCCATAACACAACCTTTATTTTTCTTCCTTAAAAACAAAAAAAGGTGGGGTTTTTAATAGCTCCTTTAGGTTTATTTTCCCTGTATTCTTAATTATATTAAAGACTCATATTCCTTCCCTGAGTGTTCATTTAGAAAGAAGGTTTTGTAATAGTCACATTTAATTTATCAGGGTGCAATAATTTGTGTTTCCCAATCATCTTGCCGACTTTGGTTCATTATACTATTGTTTCACATGAGTAAGTTAGCAAAGTTTGGATTGATTGACTCTAATTAACTAAAACTGGTTCCAGGCTGTGCATCTATTGTCATGGTAGCTAGCCGCAAAGCCCTAAACTGTGCAGCAATAGTGATATAAGGTAATATTGATTTGAAAACTGTAGATAATATGTAACCTTGGGCTTATCACTGTTTGGGAGACCAAAAAAAAAGGATGGGGAAAGGAGAGGTACTAGGACAAGTTGCAGTTGTAAGGGCACTTGGGAGTGTAAGTGGAATTTTCAGTGGTTTCACTTCTTTTATTGTTTTCCCTGTCCAGAGATAATCACAGATGTGTTGAATTACAGACAAATTCGAAGTCAGCAGTTGGAAGACTAAGGATTTCATGGTTTTTGAAACTGTGAAGAAATGAAATACACTTGCTGAGAAACTGTCCAAGATCCACTTAAAGATTATGAAGAGACCTCCTACTTTGTAGAGGAAATCTTTCTATACATTACTCATCAGAAAAGTACAACTGTTTGAAATTTATTCTTTTCTCTGTTGCTGAATTTTTATAGTCAATAATGGTCTTTGTCGGAGAAACAATTGTTTTTAGACAGTGGGGAACTGGAAAAATGATTGTATGCTATGGCCTGTAAACATGAACAAATATCACCCTTGCTCTCTAGTGGTGGACAGAGATCAAATTAAAGAAAGTGGAGTAGAATGCCATGGCTGAGATTCACCAGTGAATTTCCAGGTTTCCTATGAAGCATGCTTATAGCTTCTGTTGCTTCTGTCTTAAAATTAGGACCTTCTTCCATTTGATTGCTGTTGCTCACTTTTTCAGTTCTATATTCTCCATTTTAAAAGCTCTGGGACCCCAGTTTTCCCTGACATCCTTATTAACTGAACAGCCTACCAATCATCCATTTCTTACCAAGTTCAGCAGAACAGTCTTCATGTCCTGACAGACAGAAGAAGTGGAAGTTTAACTCCTGAAATACAGAGGCTTGTCTAAGAAGTTTTCTGTCACAGTGGAGAAAATATTGGAAGTTTTCCAGTTTATCCAGCTGTTTGTTTCCTTTATCTGCACTGTGCTGCAGTCTGTTTGGAAACTGAGGATAGGCTACTTTCATGTCAGTACCTTCTTCATTTGATCGTTTGAGTTTCTTTTAATGGTTTGTGGCCATTGTGATTATGTGAGAAAGGGCAAACTTCCAAATGTCACAGTGAAAGAAGCCTATATTTGTGAGGGTTTTCCAAAGAAACAGAACCAATAGGAGGTGAGAGAGTGTGTATGTATGGAGAAAGAGAGAAAGAGAGAGAGAGAGAGAGAGATTTTAAGAAATTGACTCAAGTGATTATGGAGGCTGCCAGAATCAGCAGAGTGGGTCATTGGACTGGAGAACAGGGAAAGTTGACATTATAGTTTAAGTCCAAAAGCTTCGGCAGCAGAATTCTCTCTTGCTTAGGGGAGGTCAGTCTTTTGTTCTAATCAGGTCTTCAACTGATTGATTGAGGCCCACCTACACTATGGAGGGTAATCTGCTTTACTCAAAGTCCACCAACTTAAATCTTATCCAAAAACACTCTCACAGAAACATCCAGAATAATGTTTGGCCAAATATCTGCATAGGGTAGTCCAGTCAAGTTGATACAGGAAGAGTGAACATTATCCAGAGTAATGTTTGGCCAAATATTGGCACCCAGTGGCCTGGCCAAGCTGACACAGATATACCATGGAGCCCAAAGCTCACATAAAGGCACAGGCTAAGAAGCACTTGGGTGGCTCAGTTGGTTAAGTATCTAGTTCTTGATTTCAGCCCAAGTCATGATCTCACAGTTGTGGGAGACAACAGCTGAGCAGAGTGTGGAGCCTGCTTGGGATTCTCTCTCATCCTCTCTCTCTGCCCCTACGCCATTCATATGTACTCTTTCTCTCCCTCTTTCAAAATAAATAAATAAATAAACATTTTTTTAAGGCACGGGCTGAGGAACCACAGAAGAAAAAGATGGGGAAGGAGAATGACACAACTTTGTTCTGAAAAGAGAAACAGGAAAGCACATGGCTACTGATTCCTTACAGCGTCACAAATCCTTACAGATTTTGAAGTATTTCAAATGATCACCACACAAACATGGTACATATAAGACACACACCTGTCTTTCTTCTTGAATGCCTTAGTAGCAAGGTGTCCTCACACCCTTTTGTTTTTATGTGCAAGTAGGGGTCATAGTAGTTTTGAAGCAGTGGATACCACAGGCAATATGGTGAAATGACAGTAAAGACCCTGCCCAGCCTCCTTCCTCTAACCCAGTTGACTGCATACATTTGTCCCAGAGAATCTTTGCCTTGCCTTTTTTTCTAGAATTCAAAACAGTAGTCCAAAATGTCTCTGCCATATTTACAATTTTCTGCCCCCTGAGCACGAGTTCCAAGTGACTCACTTCTTACCAAATGGAAAGCAGATGTAATATCTCTTGCAGGTAAAATAATTTGTTTTAACATCTTTAATAATAAAACAATAAGTTTTGTGTATACTTGTTAATAAAACAATAAATATTGTTTACTGCCCAGTGCTGAGGAAAATTCAAAGGAAGAATCAAACAAAGGCTTTACCTGTAAGAGTTTATAATTTTTTTTTGGCAGGGGGGGAACCAAGTCTAATACATAGCAAATAACAGAATACAAGTTATTAGTGTGAGGGGAGTCTTCAGACAAGAAATTCTGTCATAGTTCATAGATGGTGGGCATAAATATGAGAGGGAATGGCCACCCCTCTGGGTTGCTCTATTTGAATATATTCTGCAAATTGAGGGACATTGTTTAGACTGATTAAAAATTAGCTCATTCTTATTAAATTCACTCCAGTTTCTCTCAATGATTGTATGTTTTTCTAGTGTCTTTTATTCAGTTTAGTAGTCAAATTTATTAAAACCGTATGGAAACACCTAAGGATGAATTTTTGATAGGAGGTAATTTGGAGGGTTCGCCTATAAAATGGAATACATTTCTAAACTTGTAAACTCTTAGTTTATCTTCTGAAGAATCATCCTTCCCAAGGATTGTAACTATCATTACTTAGATGAATCTCTAGTATCAGTTTTATCAGTATTCTCCTCAGACTTTTTCACTTACAGAAAAAATAGACTGTGTTTGGAAATTATATTGGATAAACTCCACCTTCCTAATAATTTCTGGAAATCTGCAATCATTCTGGGCCACCTGAGATGGCAAATTGATCTCAATAGCCTCAATGTATTCAATTCCTACTCAGGATAGTGGCAGACACTGTTTTAAGGAGACTGATTCTGAGCTGAAGGGCAAGAATGTTTACTGAGAAGCCTGGGTCCTCACAGAGGGTAAAAAGTAATAGGGAAGATACCAAGATCATTGCTGAAGTACTCCATTGAACCTGAAAAAGTACGGTTGAACCTGAAAAAAAAAGGCCCTAAATGTCACTTCTGAAGGGCAAACAAAATTTCAGTACTAGGGAATTAGAGCATAAGATGGACTACGACGGGATGGGATGAACATGAGCAAAGGTCAAGAAGAGTAGCTCAGAACTGAGATTTTGAATGGAGATTGTGTACTGGTGTGTTCTTTTCACATGGCTTGCAATTTATACTAAAAGGGTGGGCAAAACAGCTTAACCAGGATGCAGTTGCAAAGTGGGATGCAGCACCAAACCTCACTCTTCTAGTGACAGATGTCTGACCAAAAACGTCTGCTAATTTTGTTTCTTTATCTGAAAGGCGACACATCACATCTGAGATGACACAAAATAGGTCCGCTGATTCTCACTAAAATCAGAGAATATAGGAGAGGCAATGACCTTAATGCTGTGCTAAATCAAAGAATGGCCCACAGACCAGCAGCGTCTGGATCAACAGGGAACTTACTGGAAATGTACAATCTCAGGCCCCAGCCCAGATCTACTGCATTAGAACCTGTGGATATTCAGTTTCCCAGGTGATTTGTGTGCACATTAAAATAAGAAACACAAACATTCTGCCTTCTATACTACCACTCACAGATAGTGTTTGATTACAGACCCACAAGTAAGAGTTCCCAATTAAAAAAATTTTTTTTTTAAATGTTTATTTATTTGAGGGGGAGAGAGACAGAGCACAAGCAGGGGTGGGGTGGAGAGAGAGGGGGAGACACAGAATTTGAAGCAGGCTCCAGGTTCTGAGCTGTCAGCACAGAGCCTGACGTGGGGTTTGAACCCACAAACTGTGAGATCATGCCCTGAGCTGAACTCAGACACTCAACCGACTGAGCCACCCAGGTGCCCCTAGAGTTCACAATTTTTAAAATCAGTGTTTGCTGATAAATTCTTCTTTAGCTTTTAGATCCTAGCACAATAATAGAAAAATTATATTTGGTCCATAAATATTGAATGAATGAATGAATGAATGAATGAATAAATGTTTCACCTTGAATTGGAAGTGTTTTTCCATAAATTATTTGAACTAGCTAGAGAATAAATCGATCTGTTTTCCACAGTAAGTCCAAAAATTAAATCAAAAGACTTTTTGTTCCATATAGGCTTCTATTTCCTAGACTAAATATGTCCAGTTCCTTCAACTGTTTCTCAGTGTCAAGGTGTGTATAAGCTCCTCACCACCTTTGGTACCTTTTTCTGGCCACATGTTGGATTCCAAGTGTTCCAAATAGAACATGTGATCTAGGAGTAAACCTGTCCCTAGATGCGGTCTGAGCAGCCCACAGTACAAGGAATGCAAACTGATGACATTCCTCTGCTTCTGCGCTGGGCTTTTCTAATTTAGCAAATTGGTTGTCACATCACTAAAAATAGGAAGTTTGAACTTGGGCTCCCTTTTTTTGTCTGACATTATTTTGCTTACCACAAATGAAGGCCACAGAAGCTAAATATATGTCTACTTGAATGATGACTTTATAGCAATAAAATGAGCCCACAGGGGCTAATGACTCTGTAATCAGCTTTTTCAACCCCTTTTTATATTGGGCATAATTTTCTCTCTCTCTCTCTCAGAAATTCTACATCATTTATCACTACACTAACATGAGTAAAAGGGGAAAGGCATGAGCTGAGAGATTAGAGGCCACTGCCTGTCTGATATTAAATCATAATCGTAAATTTGCCTGGAGGAGACTTTGATTTTGGATACCAGTACAGTGGACTCTTATGTTCTTTTTTAGTTCAGAATTCTCACTTTGACAATGGTTTAAGAAATTAGGTTTTAAAAGAACTTTTTTTTTTTAGTTAAAAAATAACCAACAGTATACTAACATGATTAACAGTATACCAACTCAGGACCATTTTTAAAGTTCCCTTTATTGGTCTCTACCACCTCCTGGTTGCTATCAGAGGAAAGGTATCGAATCCCTACAGTTGACCTGCTTGAAAACCGGTCTTCGGTAAATTTGAGGTCAGACACTTTTCTGAGGGAGTATTATTAACATTTTGGTGTCCTCGTGCCCCAGACACCATTTGAGCTACATTTTCTTTTATGCCTGTTTATATCAGCTTATTTAGACACTCCTTCCACAGCTTGAAGATCAACCTGTTGCATTGGTAGCATTCCTTTTCTGAAGCTGATTGCTCTTAGGCCTGGTGCAAAGCCTATTTGTAATGAATATCCTCTGCTTATTCCTTGAGACCCTCTCTCCACCCTTCTCCTCCCCACTCTCTGCTTTGGTAGGCTGATCTGTACAGATTACATCAATGGGCTTCCATGCCTTCTCCCTCTCCTTTAGGTCTGGAGGTGGCAACAGCTCCACTACTATTGGCCCAGGATTTCTGCACCATCCTTTGTTTCTGCTATAGCTTACTCATGTCTTTGTAATCGGTGCTTGTACATAAGCCCTCCTTGAATTGCTCTAATTTGATGGTACCATCTGTTTCTTTGTCCCTTTATCCTGGATGATGACAGGACCGACCCATTCATTCATTCTGTCACTTTGTTGTTATGTTAGTTACTTACTCGCTTATGTAGCAAACACTTATACATTATCTATTATTTACCAAATATTCTGTTAAATTTCTTTACAGCTCATGGTCTACCAAAGGTCAGTAAATTTGAGATAAAAGTTAACTCTTGAATTTCTCATCTTAGTTGCTCCATGTCTTATTGGCATACAGCCTGTAATTAGGAGACAGTTACTACCAATTGTCTCAAGATAAAGTATGCTACTCCTGAGACACTGAATAAGAGTCTCTTTTCCTATCAAGCCAGTCTTTTTTTGATTTACTTAGGTCAAAGAACAAGTAACAAGTATTATTGTTTTAAATCAAAAGACTCATACAAACAAGAGAAAAGAATTGTTCTGTTGGTACCAATACCTACAGTTGTCCAATCACACCTAGCCTCCAATTTTCTCATGATGCCTAGATCTGGTCTTTGGCTAGTAACTTGCTGTCCAAGGCTTCTTATAAAGGCCACCTTGGAGGACTTCCCAACAAAAGGCTTTCTTTGTATTCATAGATTTTTTTTTATTTGGTTGTAGTCACCAGCCAAAGGGTAAGAGGTTTGCATTCCTTAGATCTGTCCCACATGCGTGTTTTAAGAAGAATCCTTCTCTATTTGGATAAAGGCATAGTAAAGTTTACTCTCAAGGATAGAAGGATAGGATCCTTTCATTTGGGCTCTTGTTGTGACATTATAACATGGCTTTATGGCAGTGATGATGGAAAAGGATTTAGTTTGTAGTAAAGCCATCTTTGGCTGCATTAATAAAAGTTAAATGACAAGACTAAAGGATGTGAAAGTCCTACTGTTCAATAAAGTGGTAAGAAAACGTTGCTAAGCTGTGTTCTCCTCAGAGTCCCATTTTTAAGAAGGAGTGTAGAAGTTTGTCACTTTTCAAGATAAAGAGCATAAAAGTCAGGTTCTGGAGAGCATATCATATGAGAAATATGTAAAAGAAAAGGAGATCACAAAATAACTCCTTTTAAACATGGAGGATTGGATATTTATGGCTCCAAAAATCAGAATACTGTGGGTGTATGTTTTTTCCCTTTAAAATGGAGAGGTTACTTCCCAATTCATTTTATGAGGTCAGAATTAGCCTGCACCCTATCAAAGATATTGCAAGGAAAGAAAATGATAGCCCAATATTTTTCATGAGCACAGATGCAAAAATTCTAAATAACATTTAAACAAATAAAATCCAACTATATATATGTGTGTATATACATATATGTATATGTATACATATACATACATATATGTATATACACATACACACACACACATAAAGGATAATACATCATGACCAAGCAGGGCTGACCACGGGAATTCAAAGGTGGTTTGACATTTCCATATCCAAAAAAGAAAATGCTTATGATCATCTCACTAGAAAAAGTATTTGACAAAATCCAACAAAATCATTCCCCATTAAGGAAAAAACAAAACCTCTCAGGAAACCAGGATTAGAAATGTACTCAATCTGATGACAGTAGCTAACACACTTAATGATGAAAGGCTGAATGTTTTCCTCCTAGAACTAGGAAAAAGACAAGGATGCTTACTCTCACCACTTCTATTCAACAATGCATTGGAGGGGCACCTGGGTGGCTCAGTTGGTTAAGCATCTGACTCTTGATTTTGGCTCAGATCATGATCTCAGCATCGTGGGATTAAGTCCCACGTCAGGCTCCATGCTGCGCATGAAGCCCTGCTTACTCTCTTTCCATCCCTCCCCATGCTTGCAAGTGCACACACTCTCTCTTAAAAAAAATAAATTAAAAACAAACAAAAAAAGCAAAAAAAAAAAAAATCTAATTGGAGATTCAAGCCAGTGGAGTCAAGCAAGAAAAAGAAAGAAAAGTTATCCAGATAAGGAAGGAAGAAGTAAAACTTTCATTTGCATTTTCACATGATTATTTGTATACAAAATCACATAGAATCTATAAGAACTCTAAATAATAAGTGACTTTTGCAAGATTTCTGGATATAATATTTATATGCAAATGTATTTGAATATATTAACAATAGACTCTTACAACTGAACATTAAAAATATCTCATGTATTATAGTATAGCATGAAAAATGTAAAATACTTAGAGATAAATCTGACAAAATATATGAAAGACCTGTGCATTAAAAACAATAAAATACTTTTGGGAGAAATTAAGGGAGATATAAATAAACGAAAAGATGTACTCTTCATGGGTTGAACGAGTTAATATTATTTAGGTATTAGTCCTCCCAAAATTGATCTATAAATTTGATGCAATTCCAATCAAAATCATGGTGGGTTTTTTTTTTTTTTTGGTAAATATTGAAAAGCTGATTTTAACACTTATGTGGGAAAAAAGAACAAAGTTGGTGGGAGAACACTTTCAATATTAGGACTTATAAAGGTACAGAAATTATGACAGTGTGGTATTAGTATCAAGATAGACAATAGAGCAATGAAACAAATAGAGGGTCTATGGACAACTGATTTTTGACAAAAGTATAATGCCAATTCAGTGGAGAAAAATATTCTTGTCAGCCAAGAGCCTGGATATCCATAAACAAAACAATGAACTTTGACCCCTACACAAAAAATGAACTTTGGCTCATACTTCTTATAATATATAAAAAAATAAGTCAAATGGATGATAAAACTAACCACAAAATCTAAAAGAGTAGAACTTCTGGAAGAAAACAAAGGAGAAAATTTTGTGACCTTGGTGTGGGTAAAGATCTCTTATATATTTCCAAAAAAAGGGGGGGTCCATAATAGAACAAATTGATAATTTATACTTCTTTAAAATTATGCCTTTCATTTCATTTCATTTCATTTCATTTCATATTTCATTTCATTTTATAGAGAGTGTGAGCAGGAGAGGGGCAGAGGGAGAGGGAGAGAGAGAATCTTAAACAGGCTCCACACTTAGCACAGAGCCTGACATGGGGCTTTACCTCATGACTGTGAGATCATGACCTCCAGAGCTGGGTGCTTAACTGAGCCACCCAACTGCCCTTTAAAAGACACTGTTAAGTAAATGAAATGACTAGCCATAGACTGGTGGAAAATATTTGCAAAGCTTTTATCTGTTAAAGAATTAAATCTAGGATAGATAAAGAACTTTAAAATCCAATAATGAGAAAACAAACACCCCAATTAAAAATGGGCAAACATTTGAACAGATAGCTTACCAAAGAAGATCCATGGATGGCATATAAGCGTGTGAAAAAATGCTGAACAACGTTAGACATGGGGAACTGCAAGTTAAAAGCACCACAAGCTACCATCACACAACTATCAGAAGGGCTAAAATTTCAAAGGCTGACCATACTTAATATAGACAAGGATGCAGAGGAACTAGAACTCTCATACAGTGCTGGTGGCGACACGAAATGGTACAACCACTTCGGAAAACAGTTTGTTGGTTTCTTAAAATGTTAAATGCTTGCCTGTCATATGATCCAGCCATTCCACTTTTAGATATTTACCCAGGAAAAATGAAAACATATCACATTCTTATTGGTCTTGTTTGTAATAGCCAAACTGGAAATAACCTCAATATTCATGAGTAGGTGAACAGATGAACAAATATTGATATATGCATACAATGGAATTCCACAGCAAAGAAAAACAATGAACTATTTATGTATGGAAAACATGATGGATCTCAGAATAACTATGTTGACTGAACAAAAGAGTTAATACTATACGATCTCATTTATATGAAATCCTAGAGAATGCAAACTAATTTATAGTGACAGAAAGCAGATGAGTGATTTCTTGAGGACAGGGTAAGGTCTAATGGGTTTACAAAGGGGCTGGGGAGGTGTTGGGATGGTGGCTACATTCGTTCTGCTGATTGAGATGACAGTTTCACGGGTGTCTACATATGTAGAAAAATCCGCGTGTGTACTTAAAATATGTGCTGTTTATGTTGATCCCATGTCATTAAAGAGAGAGGAGCAGGAGGCAGGGACAGAAAGAAAGAAAGGAAGCCTGTTCCCCAAGTCAGCTATATGATTTAGTAAGAGGCTTATCATAGTTTTGAGACTGAAACACAATTTCCCTGCATACTTACAGAGCAGCCACGGGCTGTAAGTGGCTTCCATAGTCCTCTCCCCACTCTGCTGTTCTCATTTTCCCCCTCTGTCTTCCCATTCCTTTCTTTCCTTCCTTGCATTGTGAGATTAAAACTTATATTTTATCTTAAGAGTTGGCAAAGACTTTAATCTCTGAAAATAATTCTGTATATCCCTTAGGACTGCAGGTGATACCTTAGCACCTGGAATAGCCAGAGGAAAGGAAACAAAAGAAATAGCTCAAATGCTGTCTACTAGAAACGAACAGACGCTACGAGTGCCCAGAACAGAGAGTAGACAAGAGAGAACTGATGACAGGGAAACACGGCAACATCGTTGCAGTTCTGGTCAGCTCAAGGATATCTAATATTCAATTTTAATGGTTTGTGTTTGTGTTGCTAGGATATAAAACATCTCTGTGGAAAGGCTATTGGGGTCAATCTCGGGGCAGAGGTAAAAGAGCAGATGCCCCATGCAGGGCACAGAAGTTGTTGTAGGCAAGTATTTTCAAGAAGAAATTGTAGCTAGAGGCCTCGCTGAAAATTTCAGGGGAAGGCACTGGATTTTCCACTGGAAATGAAATTGGCATTCAGGTGATAGATGGGTGGCACTTTTTTTTTTCTCTCTTTTTAAATTGCTGTTTGTCAGGAAGTATGTGCCAGAAGGTATGCTGAGGATTGGGAATTCAGAGATGAATAAGATATGATCTTATCCTTTCATGGCTTTACTTTAAATCTTTAAAAAAGTCACAACATAGTGACTATAATGACAGTGTAATACTCGAGGTTAGTGGGTGCGCTTGCTTCAGAATTTTCACATGAAGTGACCTGTCACTAGACATATGGCACAAGCCTTGAAGCAAACTATCATTTATCTATCTCTATCTATCTATTTATCTATCTATCTATCTATCTATCTATCTATCTATCTATCTATCTATATCTACCTACCTAACGATCATCTATCATCTATCTATGTATCATACTGTAGATAAAAACTATATAAAATTATAATAAAATTAAAAGAATTACAAACAATCAAACAAAATGTCCAATATGCACATCAAATAATG
Organism: Prionailurus bengalensis; assembly: GCF_016509475.1. Taxonomy (NCBI): domain Eukaryota; kingdom Metazoa; phylum Chordata; class Mammalia; order Carnivora; family Felidae; genus Prionailurus; species Prionailurus bengalensis. The sequence continues at coordinate 54,399,148 of NC_057356.1, forward strand.
TCAGGCAGTGAGATTTTTGAGAGTGCTGATGCCTTAGCATTCCACACATGCCTTGGTAACTCTGTGTCTAAGGTGGCACAGAGCTACTTTCCAGGATGACAGCCTGAATTCCCCATTCAGTAGGTGATGATGGAAGATGTGTGGGGGCTTGTGAGGCAGATGTCACAGTGTAGGGTTTTCTGTACAGAGTCCATAGCAAATTCTCAGTGAGACAATTCTGTGCATTTCTGCTTGGAGATTAGGATTCATGGACATCAACTGAGAACAAACTGAGGGTTGATGGAGGGTGGGAGGGAGAGGAGGGTAGTTGATGGGTATTGAAGAGGGCATCTTTTGGGATGAGCACTGGGTGTTGTATGGAAACCAATTTGATAATAAATTTCATATATTAAAAAAAACAAAAAAAGGATTCATGGACATCATGATGAGAACCAGGTGACTAGTTGTCTTTTCTCCCTTTCTGTTGTGGGACAGGTGAAATCGTATAAATTTGGGAAACTGATTGAAATTTCATCTTTGGCCCATTTGTATAGTCTTAGACCTGGGGTAAGAAATTCAACCAAAGTCTCAGTTTTTTCATCTCTAATATGAGAGGGAAAAAAACCCGCTTTCTTGGGAGAAATTATAGGATTAGAAAAAAGTGTTCAGGTATAAATACACAGCACTTGGTACCTAGTAGGTATGTAATAATTGTAATTAATTTTTTTTTGTTATTTCTAAACTCAAATTATTACCTGAAATCAGAGTTCAATAGTTAGGGAAGGGCTAGGGAAGTTCCCAGACAGGGCTGTTATCCAAATCAAAAGAAGAAAAATACGGATCCAATTCTTATTGTGTGAAGCTCTGCCCAGGCATTTGGCTGGATACGCCAAAGATTTCAGACACATCTAGGAAGTCCGTGAGTTGGAACAAACCAAACTAAGACACTTGAAGCCCCTAGGCAACACTATCATATAATCAATTGCCAGCATGTGCTGTGTAGGCAAGAGATGACACAGGACCCTGACATAATTAGCATCCGGTGGTCTTTCTTTAGTCTATGAGCAGAATGGTATAAAGCGGTTCAAGGCAACGTGCAAAGTACTAAGTGGTCCCCTAGTGGCCAGAAAGAGTTAATACCAAATATACCCCAAGTGGAAGAAGTAAGGACCTTATTTACTTTCACTTTGTTTACCTCCCAGGGTACCTTCATTTGCACTGGTACGAGTTTCCGATTCTAATTATAGGCAATTATAGGCAACTCTTCAATTATAGGCAACTGAAACTATTTCCCCAAATATTACTAATCATACTGACTTTCCTGTTCCCCAGTGCAGTCCTAAACTTAGATTTCTCATGGTTTACTGATTTATAAGGACTGTACATTTTTTTTGGTTGGGTTTCCAAGTTACTGGGCTGATGCTGTCCAGGGGGCATCATGCATTCCAGTTTTCCCAGGACAGTTCTGGTTTATGTTTGTTTTCCCAGTGTAATTGTTAGTATCACCCTCTTTTATGATCATAATTGTTCTAGTCTTAGTAATAAATTATATCGTTGCCCTAGTGCTATCTCTTGCTCCTTCCTGGTCATTTTTTTTTCTCCATTTAACATTCTAGAAATACTTATATAACTCATGACTGGACATAAGGTCAGTCTGGATGTGATCTCTCACTCCAGCAATCACCAGGGTTTATTTGGCTGATCTGGCTGGTTAGCTCTTTTCTCTTAAATACTCTGCATGTTCTCTTTCATAAGTTGCAATCTCTATCAGAGAAGAAGACTACTGCTGATTGTGGATGTGTGTGCTACTGAGCTCCCATGTTTTATTTTCCTCACGGATTACAAAAGTGACCTCTAAGCCAGGTCTAGTGCTCTGACACGTTGGTTGGGCAAAATACGTAGAGTCTGGATGAAATATATCCAGCTAACACCCTGTCTGTGAAATATACTACTGTACAGGCATGATGGTGAAATGAAATTGCTAGTAGGTGCAAGATGATCTAGACACCAAAACTGAACCAGAACAAAAGGAAATTGTGAGCATTTTTAAGATACAGCACATGCTTATCCACGATGGCCCGAATGTCACCTTTTATCATAGAACAATATGGACACCTGTAAAACTCAGTCAAGTGAGACTTTCAAACTCAAATTTATGCTTGATGTGTCAGAACTAAATTGGTACATTTATAGACTAGTTGTGTGAATGCAACACAGTGGAAATGTTTTGGAATCCAGCAATGGACTTGTGAATGCCTTGTTAAAATGAAGTACACTTGTCTTACTCAGAACAGATTTCTTCAGAAGCATGTCTATCCCCTTACATGATTTGTTTCAAATGATTTAATACATTCAGCAACTAAACTAATATCTTAATGGGTGATTCAATTCGAAATGCCAAAATAAAATTATTGCAAATAAAGAGGCACATACAATTATGCTCATATTCAGCAACTGCTTTGTGCTTTTGATAAAGAATCAGAAACAAAATATTACTCTAAATGGCTTGAACAATACATTTTTAAAATTTGTTTTCTTTTCCTTCTCAGTATTTCTGACCTGTTTCCTTCTCTTCCACACTGTTATTCATATTTTAACCATATACAGCTTACATGTGAATGAGAGTATGAATTCATGACTCTAAGAGATAAGTGCACACACACATACTATAAATGGTGTTGCACTGCTTTCTTTGCACCTTGCCATCTTATGCTTATGAAGAATAAACTTTAAAAATAAGGATCTGCCAATAGATATAGTAATATATAATAATATATTAAAATGCACTAACATTTATAATTGGAATAACAAGATTTGGGGACTTCTATCCTCAAGCAGTTACTTATAAAATACCAATAAAATAATTCTGGATTCTTTGCATAATACTGAGTACAAACAAACATGTTTAACAAACCAGTAAAGAAGGTCTGCAAGGGTCTAGATGGGAACCATTCTGAATTGGTTATGACCATAGATAGGTGAATTGACCATAAGGTGACCATAAACAGTGAATTCTGCTGAAGAATTTCAAGGAGATATTGGAGGCTATTATCTCATTATTGCCAGATTTTGACCTAGGATGTGTATTAACCTTTTCATGCAATAAATGTTTAAGTTTTCCCTCTTCAGCCAGGGATAAAGTATGCCTAGAATTGGGTATACAAATTTGAACACGAAACAGTTATATTTGAAGGTTCACTGAATAAAATTTTGTATATTCCTCTAACTAGTCATGTCCAGGATTATAAATCTGGAATGACCGAACTATTGCAATGGTTGCTTCTTTATGGGGGCTACTAGAAAGCTCAGAGACTACTTTGCGGTCATTACTTGCAAATGTTTATGACTTCATGGATATATTTTGTACTGACTTCACTCTTTGGCCCGTTGATTATTTATTCTATTTTCCTTCTGTCTGATGTTTAAACAACTTTAATGTATGTCTCATTACATTTTCTTACTGTATTTATGAATCTTTGTAAGTCATGTATACAGACAAAATCGTACCCAAGGATTCCCCTGAAAGTATGTATGTTCTATAGATGCTGCCTCCTAGCAGCATCTCAAGTTTATCTCAAGTTTAATCTGTTAGAGTGGACATGAAACAATAAGGATTATCTAATGGGATCACACAGAATCAATGATTTCTAGAGAGTGGTTCATTTCCACTCCCCCCACCCCGTCCGCCCCATTTTACAAGTTGTTGTCTTTCTGCCAAAATGTCAGAATGTTTTTTAAAATCCACACTCCCATTGTGGTGTACAGCTGAGCAAGAAGACCGACCCTTCTGTAAGGTTTTATCTGACACACATTTGTGCAGAAGCAAATTAGTAACAGATATCACTTCAGCTGGAGAAATACAGTTAAAAGGGAGCCTGTCTATCGTAGGCTGTTACAGAGGGACAGGCTTCTCGGCAACAGTTAAAAACAACACATTTATAAAAGAGTCCACTGTGGCTCCGTCTTGAATCAGTACAGGGTAACAATGAAATGCAGAAGATGATAGGTGAATGGCTAGAAATATGACGGCTCAAATAGAGGATGCCCCAGGCACACCCAGGCAGAGACAGGGTCGAACGCTTCCCTGGCATGGGAGATTTGGAGCTCAAAACCCACCCTCGTCATCTTTCATTTGTGTCGTGATGCCAGTCAGTCATTCTTAACCAACCCTTTCAATTGTAATTATTAAATCATGATCCCCAGCAAGCATTTGCTGTCAAGACTCTCCAGTTCAGAGCAGGGAGGCAACTCCCTTCAAAAATGTTTTTCTACCAGCTACATTTAAAGGTTGCTTTTCAGTTTCCTCCACAATTATACTTGGATAGCTCTGAGAATGCAAAATAATCCTGCTCGGATGCATCCTGCACCAGCTTTCTCCCTCTTTTCTTTCTCCTTTCCTTTTTCTTATCTCTGACTCCTCTGTTGGGATGATCCTGATTTACACCCCACAGTTTTCACCCTTATAATCAGAAGTTTATGGTGTGACTGACCCCTTAGGTCAGGTATTGGCATTGTCAGAAAGCTGGCGTCTGCGGCTGAGGTTTTTGTTTTGTGGTGTTCCATGAGTTTCACAGAACAATCTATTACATAAATCACTCCACAGAGAGTGTACAGAATCTTCCCACATGCTTCCACTGAAGAAAGCAGGAGAATCCAAAAGACTCCTACTGAGCTCAAATTCTTACAGGGAACAAGAGGCTGGGTGCAGGACAAAATTGCTTTAAGTTTTAATATCTTATTGCATAATGAAAAACAAGTCTGTTAAATATTATAGGGAAAAGGCCCCATTCTTTAAATGTAACCCTTAATCCATAGGTAAAACTCTCCATTTGATATGCTCTAAGAAAACAGCCCACATGGTTTCCATGTAATCTGTCCATGTTTACCAGCATTGAGAAAATGCTGGGTCAGAAAGTCAGCCAAGACGTGGGCCACAGCGTCACTTCCACACCTGCAAGCTCTTTCCCAGATCATCTCCACTCCCTTCCATTCTCTCTGCGAGTGAGGAATGTTACTGAGGTGATCTCAGTGATTTGAAAGACACATGTGGAGCTACGGATTTCCTACTACCTAGTTTCCTTAGTACCTGACTAGAAATCCTAAAATAGTCAATAGATAGACATCACCAACTTTTTTCATGGTAAAAAACATGGAAATGTCACTTTATGATAATTCTGGGTTTTATGTCTTTTTAATGATAAAGTCATCTAGTATGTATTTTTTATTGGAACTACTCTAGACATGCAGATTTTCATTTTAGCATGCAGAGTTGCAAAAACTTTAAATGTTTATAAAGAGATATCATTCAAGAACTAAAAGAGAATTTGATAAAATATAATTCATTTTCTATTGAGAACTATCTTATGAAAGCTCTAACACTGTAATGACAGGGTTTTGAAAGTCATTAGTGGGAGAGAGTTTTGTCTAGATGATTTCCAGAAGGCAACAAGGTAACTAAGGAGACAGCCTTTACAAAGTAGACACTTTGGGGGGAACATTGTGCATGCCCTTCAATGTCCCGAGAGCTAGGAGATCACTGGTTCTTAACAAGACTGTTTACACCAAAATTAAAAGCTTCTGCACAGTGAAGGAAACCGTCAACAAAACACAAAGGCAACCCCCAAATGGGAGACCTTGCAA